>NW_010274926.1:0-488 GCF_000690775.1 Eurypyga helias | reverse complement strand
GTGCCCCTGTCACTGTGATCTATGATAACACCATCAGACCCTCAGGCATCCCTTCAGGATTCTCCCGATCCATATCTGCCTCCTCGGCCACATTAAGCATCAGTGGGTTCCAAGACGAGGCTGAGGCTGTCTATTACTGCGGTGCCTACGATGGCAGCAATGCTGATCAGCATGATGGAGGCACAGAGTAGTGGGGAAATGAGAGACAAAGCATGCAGTCAACATAAGGTGTTGTGCCTTTCTTCCTTGTAGCTCAGAAGCATTGTGGCTGTGAGGGTGATATGCTCAGCTGAGGTCTTTGGGCAAAGAGGCCCCTTGCCTGTCCAGGTACACAGGGAGGGCTGTGTTCATGGGGCAATATTGACCACTGCCTCTTCCCCTCTCTCCTCTGCCTCTCCAAGTTCCCTGGTCCGGGCAGCGTTGACTCAGTGACCCTCAGTGTCAGCGAAACTGGGAAGTGAGACACAGTCTGGAATGTCAGAGGAAGG
>NW_010274925.1:0-3892 GCF_000690775.1 Eurypyga helias | reverse complement strand
ACCCAAACCATTCTATGATATGCCATCTGAATCAATTTGCCTCTGCTTTTTGTATACCAGCAGGTATGAAACCAGGAGGAAATTAAGGTATTAAAACTCTCATTCTAAGCTCCTTTTAAAAATTTTTCTTCCTCTACTTGCTGCAACCAGTAAACCAAGTTGTATCAATAAAATTGGCCAAAAACTCTGAATTTGGATTTCAGAGAAGGTCTTAAGATTTTAAGTGCCAGTAACAACAGAAGCAGTCAGACTCCCTCTGCAGCTACCTCCGGAGGAGCTGAACCATCATTAACAGCAGCGGGAAATGTTTGCAGTAGTATCTGAGTGTGGAGAAACCTCAATGTTCCAGCACGCCATTGCCAGTTCCCATTTTGGTGGGTTTGACCCGGAGCTTTTAGCGTTTCAACATTAGTTCTGTGTCTTATAATGCCGTTTACGTAATGATCACTCATTTGGTTTCCATTAAAATCATGGCATTTCTTCTGCAAACCACTGCTTGTAAAAATCAAGCCACCCAGTTTTTCATTAGATTGTAATACAGGAAATAAATAGTCTGTCTGGAGGATGCACGCTGTCATTCTGAAACAGAGAGGAGGGGCCTTTTTTTCCCCTTTTGGGAAAAAAAAGACGCTTTGGATCTCAGAAGTAGGAACATGCAAGTTCTGTTAAGGGTTGCTGAATCTATCTCCTGCACAAACACCATATAGTTACTCCCCAGTAGATGTTCCTCAAATGCTATATTGATAAAAAGAGAGTCTGCAGTTGTCTGTAGTCAGAGCAGCAAGAATCCTCTTAAAATTGTAGAAATGGGAGGTGTAGCTCTCACGGGTTGTCCCAGCACCTCTACCTTCCGAGGCGGCGCAGAACGGTTCCTCGTATTATATACACCAGCACTTGGAAGAGTTCTGTTTCAGATGTCTCAAACAATGGGGTTTTCACCGCTTCCTGCGGCAGCCCGCTCTGCAGCCTAACTCATTGCACCATCTGGAGCGTTTTCCTGAATGTCTGCCCGCTTTTAACTTTCTTTTAATTCTGCACCCACTATTTCTTCTTAAAGGTGGCTTGCCAAAAGTTTCTGTTGTGTGAAATTCACGTTAAGTGGTGCTTTTTTTGGTTTTTTATGAGGATCAAGAAAACCCTGAAAGATTGATGCCTTCTTCTCTTTGCTTTTTCTTGCTCAGAAATAATAATAAGCAATTAATAATGTATTACTGCTTTTTCTAGCCATTCATCTCAGAGATTTACAAGGAAGGTCAACACTGTGGTGCGCTTTTTACAGATGGGAAAATCTGAAGCACAGGGCAGGAAACAACTTGCCCAGGATCATTCAATGAGCCCGTGGCAAGACTTGGATTCTTAACCAGGTCTCCACAATAGTGCCCTACTTTTTTTTTAACTCTTTTTTTCTTGGGTTTTTTGTTTTTGTTCAGCCCAGTTCCCTTTGTCTTTGTTGGAGTACCTAGGAAGGACAAGCTTTCCTTGAACTTTATTCATAACTGTCATAATGTGGGCAGCTTGTTGAGTATTTAACACTTACTATCTTTCCAATGTGTTGGTTAAGTATCCTCATTAAGGAGTGATAAATAAAACCCACAAAGCATTTTAACAGACTGATTCAGTCCCTAGGGCCTCCGAGTTGAATTTCCTTCGGCTAGCCTGTGTTTTCCCGGTTGCGGATTGTCCAGATTGAACACAGTATATATCAAACTCCCGCTTATCAGTGCACTACAGGGAGATTTCCTTCCCCCTCAGTGCCACCATGCTTACTTCACCTGTCCTGTTTTCCTAGGCTGTGGTTTTCGGTAAGCGTCTTGTTTCTCAGAATCTGCATAGCTGCTGAATTATAAATCTTCCAATTTGGAACACTACCAGCACGGTGGACGGGGTGGAGAGGAATACCCAGCCTAGCACAGAGCAGGCTCATCGGGGTCTCGGAGTAGGTCTGGCCTTAGCAGCACAGAGCTCTCTGCGGGCTGTTCGCAGGCAGGGTGTTTCTCCTACCTGCCTCAAAGCTTCTGCCTGTCCAGCCTGTCATTTCTGTCAGGGTCTTCCCTGGGACTAGATCTGCCCTGAGCACGTGGTAGGATGAGTTTTGTCCCTCAGCTCCCCGTGGGAATGGCCGTGGAAGGCAGCTACAGCCGCGTGCTCACAGTCCGATCTGCAGGGTTCTCCTAATTGCCCCGCACTGATGGGATGCAGGCTGACAGCACCCGTCATGTGCGACGTGCAGCACTCTGTATGGATTGAGAAATGTAAAATTAGAGCTCTGGGTAGGCCAGGCTTGTATCTGCGGGACAGCACACAGATCTGCCTGGCTGCTGACCACATTCAATTATGCCAGTAAGTGAAGCCCTTGCCCTCTGAGTTATTCCCCCCACTGCTTCTTCAGGCCTCCTTTATTCCAGATATCATTGAGCCAGCATCTGAGGATTTACCGAAAGCCCAAGACGGCTGTAGCTCACTGAGCACATTGTCTTTGCTTTCAGATTGAGTTTGAGAAATTACCAGTGGTGTCGTGCTTATGCCTCCTGGCCATGTGAATAGAGGAAGCTAAGAACCAACAATAGATTACATAAAGCGGGGAAATCCCCCTCAACCTTCTCCCAGACTATCTCAAACTGAAGCTGATTTGCATAGATAGACTACAAATAGCTTTGCAGTGGCTTCTAGCCCCATGAAAGGGTTACATGTGCTTGCTTACCATCGTTTAGGCCAGTTCCACCAGTTGAATCACTCAGAGGAAATAAAAAAGACTGAATCAGAGCCTGTATAGAAATCTGATGTGAAATGCTGCTCCACACAAAATCAATTGGAAATGTTCAATACCTATTAGTAGCTAGCAGTTATTCTAGAAAAATAGTGCTAAAAAGCTACGTTAAGCTTTACAATTTGTGGTTATGGGTGGGTGGTATCATTCTTCAGATAAACTTGCAACTAAGCTTCCTATACAAACCCTCTCTGGTAGAAAATGGACCTTACTGAAAACCAGAAAAAAACCTATAGGTTCCTGTAGTTGAAACCTATGGCCAGCTGCTTTACAAAATCTGAGACTCATTAGGCCTGAGATTCCTGAGTGATGCTGTTCAAAAAGCAGTGGTGTTAAACGGGCTTCCAAAATTCCTGTGATATTTTTTAAACATCACAGTTTAACAGAAACAAACAAGTGAGTGAAAAAAAGGTGGCATATTGAAAATGTGTATTACTGGGTTATCTCAGGCTCAAAAATGCAGAGGGCTAATATGACACTACAAAAATCTTTTACATTATCTTTGATGCACTAAGAATGATGATGTTTATAGGCCTAGTTTGTCATGACTACGGAATGCCTAAATTCTCCTTGAAGACAGATGGTATTCTCTGTTCCCTTGCTGAGAGAGTGGGCTTTTGGGGCTTGGGGAGTTGGTTGGTTTGTTTGTTTTAATAGGATAAGAATATAAAAGTTTCCAAAGGATCGCTAAGAGCTGTTTCGTTGGAAAGCATTTGCCCACCTACTCCCTCTCCCAGCTTTCTATTGAAATAA
Source organism: Eurypyga helias (assembly GCF_000690775.1). Classification (NCBI taxonomy): domain Eukaryota; kingdom Metazoa; phylum Chordata; class Aves; order Eurypygiformes; family Eurypygidae; genus Eurypyga; species Eurypyga helias. The sequence goes on along the minus strand of NW_010274925.1, from coordinate 372 downwards.
CTTCTCAGATACAGTCCCTGCCAGCCCTCTCCCAAAGTTAGACAGAGTATAGCCAACTGCACTGATTCTTTAGGCTCTCTCAGTAGATACACAGAAGGGTTTTCTGTACATCTCCTGGGTTGTCAAGCCAAGTCTTCACTAAAATTAAGTATATTTGAGTAGGGATATCATTTTAAACACTGCTGTAGATGCCTTGCAGTAAATGCCAAAGCTGTTTTAAACAGTCTTAGAGGTGCTTTTGTCAGTATAGTGTGTTTCCCTTGAGGAATTTGTCAAAGGAATGGGGTTCTACCTTCATTAGGGTTATCATCATTGCCAGTATAGTTGTACCAGGACAGCTATATGAGCAACTCAACCCAACTGGCTGGATGG
>NW_010274924.1:7331-40520 GCF_000690775.1 Eurypyga helias | reverse complement strand
CCTGAACGCATGCCAATACTGAAACAGTTCTAAGAGCACCTTGATACCTGACGTTTTTGTTGGGCTTTCTATTAATGTATTTCTTCTCACTTGTTTAATGCTGGGTCATTTTTGTATACTCAGTCAACAAAAAGTTAACCCAGCTTTGCTTTGAGGTGGGTTGGGGAGTTAGAATAGTATATCTTTGCCCTTTTGCTCTAGTTTAGGAAAATAGGTGCTAAACGCAGCTTCTTGTAAGTGTTACTTGTTACGTTGTCTCTGCTTTTTCTGTAGACAGGCATTTAAGGCATCTTCACTGAAGCGTAGTTAGTCAAGAGTTAAATGTGCAACTTGAACAAATTCCTTCTGAAAAGGAATTCTCCATCCATCTCCCATTTTAGCTGTCAGTGTCTGCCACAAAATACTGCATTACATGACCTGAATACTGTCACCAATTTACATACCAGGATTTTTTGGCTTACGCTAAGTGAACGAGATACTCTATTCCAGACATTTGCTGTCTCTTTGGCAAGACGTGTAGTTTGCTTTCCTCAGTCCCCTCTTTCTACACTCTCAGAGCTGACCCATTTCTCATCCAGTGAGTTCCTCAGAGTTTCTACCTTGTAGTAGAGTAGCTCACAAATTGTTCTGGCTCTTGGGCTGCTGAAAACTGAGCTGTTCTGCCTCCTGGCCTGGCTTTCTAAGGAAAAGCTGCTATGCAGTGCTAACTTCAAATTTGATTACTTGAATTCCTATGAGTTTTGTGAAAACTGGCATCTTGGTAGATGTTAATTAGCTTCAGCTGAGGAAAAATAAGCCTTTTAGTTGTTTGGCTCATGGGGTGACTGAAAAGCAATGGCTCACTCATCGCTTAGGAAATGCATGCTGGCCTGCCAGTTGGCACGTATCTGCCCTAAGCTGTGGCTTGTCCAAAACCCATTCCTGCCTAGTTGTTAGAGTGGTTGGATGCAGGGAAAAAGAGAGGACACAATGTGACAGTGGTGTCAAACTCAGGGAGGCAGGGGGAGATGCAATAACTGGGGGTATTGCAATCTCATCAACCTTTGGGATGTATTTCACAGCTATGGGGAAATCCAAAGTGCCATTTTTTCTGCCCACAGTACAGTCTGTAACAATTGGGGATTTTTGTTTTGCTGCTTTTTTATGGAAAGGCTGAAAATAAAACTCGCGTTGCTCCTAATATACCCAGAGATAATATCTGCATGTTATTTCTTCAACCAAAAGGCTCTTAGCATACTAAAAATGCTTTCTGAACTGAACTCTGATCCTATAAAAATGCCACGTTAATCCTGTAGAGTGATGTCATCCTCGCAGACTTGCTTTCTAGATGAGAAACGTTCAAGGAATAGGGCTGGTGTCTGCCTGGGTGGCTGAAGGTTTTTATTCTAAACGGTTATTTACTGATCACCCACTAGAGGGCTTAACTTCATCGGGGAAGTGTAACTACTGTGGGGCTTGAAGGTGTAGGGAGAAAACCTGGTCATAAAAATGTTTCCTTTCCTGATGTCTGGATGCTGCAGGGGTGGCAATCAAGCTCTTGTCACTGAGCATCGCTTTGGCCAGAGACATGGTTCCACGGAGAAATAGTAACAGTTTGATCTTCAAGCCCTTAGCGAGGTTCCTGAGCAGCTGTGGAGGTGGTCCTTGGAAAAGAAGAAATGCCCCCAACCTCACATTGTCCAGCTCTTTCACTGGTTTTACTGATGCCAGTCCTCAGGAAGGCCAGGTGTGAACACCAAAATGTGGCCTCACTTGAATTCTTTCTTGAAAATACCAGTTCAATGAAGGCTGGAGTCTGAGCTCTAAAAAGTACCATGTTCTGTTAATGATGACGAGATCAGATTCTGAATCAGAGCAAGCTTATACCTGGGGCACTGAAGGCAGTTACTTTCTTAGCTGTTGCTTATAATGCTGATAAACTGTGTAACCTGTGTATAAAATGAAGTCCTCTCAAATGTTATATTGGAAATTCTGGGGCAAATTAATTTTGACTCTAAAATACAATATATTCACATTTAAATATTTGAAATTTATTTTTAAGGAAAAATCTGTGACTTAAAAATATAACACCAGCTTTTTCTAAGTGTGGACCAGTGTGTTCTGTATTGTGTTTGTTTTCTTACAAAAGTGATTATTTTCTAATGCATGTTTTCTCTTCAAATTTTTCAGGAGTCCCAATTTGTGAGTATTCAACTACTTGTGTAGATATTGTGTGTCATTGCCTTGACATAATTTGATTTGATTTTTAAAATCTCTTTCTTAGTATAGCCCTATAAGTTACAGTTCAGTGCACTTGGCTGAATAATTCTTTTTCCTTATTATCTTACATCCTTCATGTGCTTTGGACTGTGCTGTTTCCTGCCCTGCCTTGAGCAGAGATATCCAGACCTAATGAAGCCTATTGCTCTGACTCTTACGAAGTCCATTTGCAGCTGATGAGGCTTGGCCTACTTTTTAAATATTAGGATTTGGATTAGGAACTCGCTTCTGTTTGCGGTCTGGAGTGGTTTTGGAGTACTTGGAGCAGATGAAACTAAGCTGGGAGATGCAGTGCAGCTGCAAATAAGCAGCCAGTCCATGGGACCAGCCCATAGCTAGTCAGAGGTAAAAGCAAAGCAAAAAGCCTCTTGAAATGCGAATTACGTGAATGCCGACTTCTCAGATCCAACAGTAATCAAAATAATTCTGAAGAAATACTCCAGGCTCAGTGTAGTGCTATATATCAGTTTACAAGTATCCTTGGGGCTACCAATGCTTCCAAATCTGCATGAGTACTGTTGGCTCCTGTGTGGACACAAGGGGTTTGTCTTTGTGGTTTGAGAGGTTGAGTGTTTTCCTTTTCCTTCTCTTCCAGTCCAGCTGGGGAGAGAAAGCACTAGAAGAAATGGTGGGAGGACTTTTTACCTGAGAGAGGCCATCAACTTCTATATTTGATTTTGGTCCAAACCCACCTTCTGTAGCATGCTCATAGGGTCTCACAAAGCACATCCTAGGAAGAATGGAGGGTCAGGCAAAAGATAAGCTTTGCAAAATAAAATTATTAGTAGCAGTTCCAAGTAGCATTATATGTGTCTTTAAAACTGCGCTTTTTAATGGTTCTGTTAACGTTATGGTAAAGCAAGTAAGATTTTTCTGTTTTAAAATATAATTTTTAATTTTGGTGAAATTATATTTTTATATTTGAATGAAAATTAAAACCAAAAGCCATTCACCCTGTTGACTTCTTTCTCCTTTTTGCTAATATGAAATATTCCTAACATGTTTTACTAAAAATGAAATACAGTTATCTGTTGGGAAGCCACCTTTTGTGGTATAAGCAAACTATACGCAAGAATGTATCTAAAATATTCTTAAAAATCCAAGTATATTATTTAGTGGAAGTTCATGTCTTTCCTTTTAGAACAGATAAGGAACATTAATACATTCATCTCTAAAACTATCTGGTTATAATTTATACAGAAGCATCATTGCAGGGTCTTGAAAACTTACTTCACTGTAATAAGCAGTAAAAGGCAGCACTCTGCGCACGCCTCAAAGCACACAAAGGTGTGTGACGACTGAAGGAACTCTCAAACCATCACGACATGGCAACGTTTCTATGTCATTGTCTGCTACATTATAAAGGGCCGATTCAATGCAACAGGGAAGTAATACTCGCAGATCTACTGAAAGTGTAACTAATACAGACCCTGCTGAGGAGTTACCATGCATTGCTAATGAGGGACATGCAGCCGGACAGTTGTGTGCAACCCTTGCGAAGCTCCTAAAGCTGTATGTAGCTACCAAGCTTGAGTCTCCTTTTCTTTTCCTTTTTGCATTGCATTATTTTGAATAATGCGTCCAACTATCTAACTTCTGAAGGATTTAAAACACACTGTCGAAATACACAGTTCTAAGATGCCATCGTAGTCAAAGCCATTAATTTGGATAAATTTCCTATTACTAAGTTATACTGAAATGAACATTGTGGGAAAGCTCAGTTTAATGATACTGTGGAGTATATTCTTGCTTCATTCACTGCTGTCCTCTTTGCAAGGTAAGAACCTTATTCCATTTTTCTAGTAATACTAACTTTCAAAAAGATTTTTCTGTACATTTTAATATTAGAACTTCTTTTTCTATCATTATAAAGCGTTTTTTTGACCCTTGCTGGAATTCATAAATGAAAAAATTTTAAACATAGGTTAAAAAACTGAATATCACCATTCTCATATATGTAGAAACAAAAATATAGTTCCTTTTTTAAAAAGATACATTTAGGAATGACATGTAAGTTTTTTGGCTTTCTTGCCATTATTGTCAGATGAGTAAGGACCTAATGATTTTCAGTGGGGTATGATTTTGTTTGAACGAACTGCACCTGCAGGTTGTTTCAGCATATTTAGAGTGTTACGGTAAATAAACGCTGTTCTGGTTATAGAAATGATCCTATTTTCTGTGTAATGCAAATGGATCTTGTAGATAGGCTTCTTGCAGCAATTATAAAGATTTCTAAGGCAATATGATAAAGAAGGGGTTTTTGCTTGCTTGCTTGTTTGTTTTTAAAGCATGGACTGTGGAACATTTTAAATGATTTATAACTGAGTCTTACAAATAACATTCAGAAAATTATTATAGGTAACCACCCCAGAAGCTGGATTCTGGAAAGCTCTGAGCCCCTCTTGTGTGTTATCAGTTTTGTTCTGAACCTCTGAAGAACTATGAACTCATTGCTTTTTTTTGTTGTGACATGTACCAGAACTGAGACCATGGAAACTTGCAGGTGACAAGTACTTGAGAGAATCTAACTCTCATGAAGGAAAGCATGTAGTGCTACGTCCCTTGGAAACAGAAGTAGTTTGTGTAAAGATGCTCTGGGAAACTTAGCATCATCAAAGAACAAAATTCAATAGCATTTTAAACTTCACAAACTGTTGTTTGCCAAGTGCAAAATGAGGTTATAGAAAAAAAATTAACTTGACTTTTTAATCTACAGGATCTTATTGCAAGCTTTCTCTTTTGAGAAGAACTTCAAGGTAAGTTTTTTTCCTTATTTGTCAAGTCCTACAAACAGAACAAGAATGAATAAGTGTGATGCAGTGCGAGTTAGAAAATAAAATACAGCCTTGAATTCAACATGTAAAATGTCATGTACATGTACATTGGATTAAAACACACATTCAGAATGTTTACAACTATTTTCAAAGAATTTACATAAAGGGCACAGGTCCTCTGTTTGAAAAATGGAGGTCCTTGTGAAAAAAAAGCTTAGAGAAAGCTTAGAGGAATAATGGAGTGAAACCAGGATGAGATCATGATTTCATGACTGAAAAAATACATTAAATGAGTATCCTTCTGCAGTTTTAATTGCATGATGAAATCCTAGTTTCTATTTGAAGTACAAAAAAGTAAGTGCTATACAGCCTTAAAATAAACATTTTCAATACATTTTTCATGTAGAAGCTGAAATCCAAACAAAACCCAAACTAGGGAATGTTCCTGATCCCATTGAATTAAATGGAAACTATGCCATCAGTTTCAATGGAAGCATCCAGTTGGACATAGCTTCGGATATCTAATGATCTCTAGTACATCCCTGCAAACACACATGCATGTTAAATGATACGCCATCTTCGACTGTTGATAAAATTAAATATGTTTTGAAGTTTGATGCCCTTGTTTCTAAACTTAATCACAAATTTAGGTCAGCTACAGCTGGAGAGTCATCTCTTGCTATTAAAAGTACCATCACAGTATATTCAGCTAACACTTGGGGGAACTGGCAGCCACTCACAGGCAGAGTCAAGTAAATACAAAGCTGCTTTACAATTTTGTATCCTGTCATGTAAGCCTATTTTGCCTATTTATGTCTCCCCCACAAGCTCCAGGTTCCTCACTGTCCAAGCAGAGGTCTGGTGCTGCCCAATTCTGTAAAATGAGACCACAAAAAGAAAAAAAAAAATTTAAAACCCCACCTTTTGAAATGTTAACCCAAGAAAGACCTCTTTGATAAAGTGATGGTAATCAGGGAGAAACACTTCTCTCTGGGGAGCTGCTTATTCAGGTTGTTCCAGGGACCTTTGATAATACAAGATCCTTTTTGTTTTCTTCCAGAAAGGAGTTTAATGCAACTCGACAGAAAAGAGATCTCGTAACAGCTGAGGTAGGTTATACCTCCAAAAGCAGGAGCGGGAGGGGGGAACCCTCCTGCCTTTTCTGCTCCAGGCCTTTGCCGTCCTTACAAAGGAGCCTTTGTGGGGAGAAGGGCTGTGATAACAGGAGGACAGTGAGGAGGAGCAACTATTCCCTACCTGCTCACCCCCCACCTGAGCCCGTGGCCTCATGCCTTCATTCACTCTCAGCAAAGTGACCCACCCTGACGAGCTGACTGACGCACACCATGGGACGTAAAACCATGACGCCTCTGTCCTTTGTGAGGGCGAACAGAGCGCCCGTAAAGCTGTTAGAGTTTGGTGAGGGGCACAATGGCGGCACCACCCGCAAGGCTCCCTCCCGCACGTGGTGCCGTGGTGGCTCCAGCCTGGTCCTCGTTCCCTCCGCCCCGGCCCACTGCTACAGCGCTGCATCCCGGCAATGTGGCGCTGAAATTTAATAGTAAACGGGTGAATTTTGTTCCCCCACTGGTACGTTTCAGGCTACAGAGCCCAAGCAAGGGTTATAACACTGATTGATGAGGGCTGGCGGGGAGCCTGCAGCCGAACCGTGGGTGATTTTCTCCGAGTCCCTTTGTGATCTACATGCCTCCTGACAGAGACAGAAGGCAGCTGGTGTGAAAAACTGCACTGAGGTGAATTGAGGCTCTGAGGGAAATGGGCCTTCAGGACTGACGGTGTCCCAAGACTGTCTTCAGGAGAAGAATGCTATCACAGCAAGGATGCTCTACCCCCCCAAAAATAACTCAAAGGCCAAAAGCCACTTTCCTGAGGAGGATGGCTCAGAGTAACTATCAGGGGAAATGGAAATGGGTCTTGTGGAGGGAGGGAACGGATTCTCTCCCGCTAGTGATGGGCTGTGGGGTCTAGGAATAGTTTTGGTGCGGGGGCCTTTCAGGTGGTGATTTGACGAAATCCATTTCAGGTTGATTTTAGACAGATTGTGCTGCTTGGATGCATCCCACAGAGTATTTCTAATTGGAAAAGATAAGTTTTTATGTCACTGTGTGAGGCATTAATGAGACTTAACCTAACGTGTTCCTTGTGCAGTGCTGTTCACTTTGACATCCATTAGTGCAAACTCCAGACATGGAGAATGACCGGCAGCAGGAGGGAAGAAAGAAAAGAAATTATCTCACAACTGAAGACTTAAACAACTTGTTTTGCTTAGTTGTGCAGCTGAAGGCTGGGGTGTACATCGGTGGGGATCATAGAAGGGTAATTGTTCTCATAGAATGTCAGAGAGGGAATACATAAAGCCACGGGGAAGAAGAGCCAAATAGCAAAGGGGCCAAGCTTTATAAAACAAAAGGGTTTAAGCTGGCCATGAGTAAATGTAAGAGAGGAATATTTAACTACCCAGCACTTCACACTGGTAAACTTTCCAATCAGACTAGTGGGGGCAAAAACCCTGGAGTACTTTCAGCCTAGAACAGGATCAATTCTTGGAAGGGATGATGCGATGTGAAAAGCTGCAGTATCAGACTGCTGGGTTAGATCCAGGGTTTACTTATAGTCAGATGTTCCTAAACAAGACAGGAAGCAGATCAGGCAGATCTGCCTCTTTTGTTTGGCATGAACCAAAATGCAATTCTGAAGGATCTCAAGGAAGACATGAAATCCATCACAGCTGGAGTGGCCACAGTGGGATAATCTTGGGTGCGGCACAAAGCATGAGTTAGGGGAGAGGATGAAATGGAGGGATATCACATCTTCAAGCACTCCAGCTATTGGTGTTTGACCAAAGTAAAAAGGGCAGGAGTGCTCTGTGTCCCCTCACTCTTCCTTCCAAATGTAAATGTAAAACTTGCCAGGTGGAGCTCTGCTGGTTCATTGGCACTGGAGAGCGTGGAGAGGAGGCCAGTGGCGATTCCACAGTGCAGCTGTATCCTTCCCCATCTGCCCCAAAGCCATGCTTCTCCTCCCCATGGTGCTTGTTGCTGCAGTTATTGCCTTCCTCACTGAGCCAGGCTGCTAATGCCTCCTGCAGCACCCACGTCTGTGCCACATGCTGGCTGAGCCCTAAATTACTCTTCTGTATTAAATGTGGCTTTGAGCAACCTGGTCTAGTGGAAGGTGTCCCTGCCCATGGCAGGGGGGTTGGAACTAGATGATCTTTAAGGTCCCTTCCAACCCTAACCATTCTATGATTCTATGTCCCAACCCAATGTTAGGCTGCAAGACCCAGGCTTGTATCGGCTCATTTGTGAAGCACAAACACCCTGATTTTGTTTTTACATTTCTCTCACAGATTCAAACTGCCTCTCCTCGGTCGCACCATCATGGGGCCTTGACGCGGAGTCCACCAGGAGGTCAGTGCTGTGCTCCTCGCCCACAGCAGGAGAGACGGTCTTAAAAATGCTGCTTTCCTTCCAGCTGTCCTGTGTTACCGTGGGTTGTGGAAGCCCTCCTCATTATGTCTCCTACAAAACCCTGCCCTGTCACATTTTCTTGTTTTATCCATGTTAAATCATGAAAAATTTATTAAAATTGTACTTTCAAAATAATGCCTTACAATCAAATCTAAACAGCTAACTAAGCCAATCCTTTGATTTTTAAAAAAGTTTAGTTCCATTGCAATTTTTCTTTTCTGCCACTTTTTCTGGCCTTGGCAGAGGATGCAAGTATGTGTGAGAGGCATGTAACTGGTTATGCAAAGGGACGGGGTGCTTGGGCAATGAGCACGCAGCCGCTCCTGGAGCGTTTTAGGTGTTGTACAAACACATAAAGCTAGTCCAAGTTACAGAAGTCGTTTTGCAGAAAATTTCATTGTATGCATCTGAACTTTGGTATCCTTCTTGAAAAATACGTATGCCTGGGTAGGTGCTTTCTGTTGTGTCTGTCCATGTAAATGAATATATGTAATTTTACTGCTCACAATTCTACCAACAGTTTTCCACATTAGTGCTGTTCTATAAACGGTATTTTCAGAGTATGTGTATATTTGGAAAGCAATTCTTAAATGGAAAAAAATTCAAAACGAAACATGGAGAGGAGTTTTCACAAGGAAGGCTCATGTTCTTAATCATTGGTGTGTGCTTTCCTGTAAAGATTCCATTTTGTTCCCATTTAATGTCACTAGGAGCTTTACCATGGCTTCATTGGGAGTGGAAAGGCCTGTTTATTTCTTCCTGCTTTTTGCAATGCCTTTTTAATCTCTGCCAGCAAGCCTTTGTATCTAGGGGTTTATTCCTCTCCTAAGAAGGAAAACAACTATCGCCATACCCTGACGAAATTTTGCTTTGGGACTACCTTTATTCTCCACTTTTGGGAAACTCTGATTTAGACTCACCTCAGTGAATGGTTAGTAGATGACAGTGCCGTCTTAGCTTCCGAACAGACTACAAAACCCTTAGTGAAACTGCTTTTGGAAACAATTACTAATTATAACATAAACCAAGCCATTCCCATGGAATCTTGTTTCTGACTCCAGTCACCTCTTAAGCAGAAACAACCCTTTAATTGACTTTTTTTAGCATGGGGGGAAGGTTGTTGATAATTGATTTTGACTCTGTAAATTATATATTCTGGACTGTTCATAAGCTGAACGTACCCTTTGCTGTAATGCTTAGGAGGGAGGAGATGAACTTATGTATAAATTGTGCTGAATTTAGTCAATTAGAATAGTATGTGTCCTATGTATTTCAAGATCAGCAGGGCTGGGATTTGGTTTTTTTACGTGGGAACTTGACCTTTTGTTTGCTGGGAGGAGGTTGACCTTATGCTCCTTTGTTAGTTTACAAGTCTCAGACCAAATGGGAGAGAACCTTGCTTCTCTTTTAACCAAGGAACACAAAGGATAAAATTAAGTAAATGTTAAAAACTGGAGATTGTTGTTGGTTAATTTTTTTAGCTAATATAGCTGCTTATGATGTAACAATAAACAGATTTCATGTGGCTCTCAGCCTGTTTGCAATATACTGTATCTACTGAAAGGCTGCTGTGCTTGCTTACAGGTTCATGTCCTCAGGAGTGCCTTAATGGAGCAGCCTGCACAGAGGCAGGTGACTGTGACTGTCAGTTATTTCAGGCTCGAGGAAGCAGGTGCCAAATTGGTAGGTTTTGGGCCAGAAAAGTCAAGTTTCAGCTTCAAGTGAGATTTAAGGTGCAGGTTTTAAAAACAAAACTGTTAACAGCATATTTATGATTCCCCTGTAGTAGAACTGTCATTCAACCAGTAGCTAAAAGGATTAAAATTAAATGTGTTAGGGATATGTATACAGCAACATCAGGAGTGCCTGCCTTTTAGCACTTGGTTTGTAATGATGCACAGATACCTTAACAGATAGATCACCATCTAGTACATCAGTAGCTACCCAGCTTTTTTATAGTTCACTGAACAACCGAAAAATAATTTTTCTAACAAACAGTGGCTTTTTGCAAATAAAGATACCAGCAATTTCAATGCACTGGTTCTGGAATCTGCTGTGTGTAGGGATCAACATGAATTGTCTTCCAGGATTTGCAGTAGATCTAAATCCCTTCCCTCTACTTATAATTATAACATCTCAACTGAAGCAAATTAAAAACTTAAAATGATCACACTTGACTAAACCTGCAGCCTAAAGATTAAAAAAAATGTACTGATTTAAATTTGAAGTTGAAGAAATGAGGTTAAGTTTTGTCCTTGCCATGTATTTCATTTGTAAGCTCTTACTTCCTTTCAGAACTCTTACTTTTGTAGATGCGTGTGACACCTGTGTCAGGTTTTGATTACTATGCTTGTTGTAAACTCAGTGTGTGTTCTCTCCAGTACCTAACACTGGCAAGGACCGTGATGGGATTTGCAAATCGTGGGGGCAGTATCATTTTGAAACATTTGATGGCATCTACTACTACTTCCCAGGAAATTGCTCCTATATTTTTGCAAAAGACTGTAGTACTCCAGAACCCCAGTACACTGTTTGGGTGAGTATGTGAGCATACGCTAGAAATAATACACTGAGTATTCCTGTATTACAGGGCTTATTTTTCATCATAAGTAAAATAAGTAGAGAGACAATAAATGGATCAAAGTGTTTCATTGCTTACTTAAATATAAAACTGTGCTGCTGGAAAATGTCTAAGCCTATGTGCAGTAACTCAAAACACTGATGAAATGATAATCAACAGAGTCAGTATATTAAAAATAGTATTTCTTAGTCCCCATATCCTAAAAAGGATCTCTGGTCTCTCCTTTCTGGTATCAAAAGTGAGTCTTAAAGCAGACCTTGGAAACTTTAATAAACTTGAGCTGTCAGACTGTAACAAAAAATGAAGTTGCTGAGTTAAGTGCAAACAGCCATCACCTGCCTGATAGCTGGGCACCCAAGTGTACTGGACCCCCATTCACAGCCATCGCAAGCCGTGGGGAGCTGCCTCTCTGGCTCACGGAAAACTTTGTCCCCACTGGGGATTTGCATGCTAATCTTGGATTACCTCTACGTCATTCAGGGAAGATTAACAGCTCGAAAGCCTTTAACTGACCTATGTATGGAAGGCACTCTTTTTAGTAATTTCCTCAAATTGCTGAGTAACCATGCTTAACAACTTTGGGTCAGGGACTGTTCACTATACCGTCTTTGAAAAAAGATTCCCTATTTATCAGGCTGTTGGTTACTGTAGGGAGAGGATGCGAGATCATTATGTTACTTTTTACACAATGATTGGGATTTGGTGCTGATTGGACAGGGGAGAGGGGACAAGAGCCCTGGTGTCACTATGCTTACAGGAGCAAGGGCAGACCTAGATGCTGATTTCTGCTCCAAGGACTAGTTTTCATTTATAAACACACAACTGCCTCTCCTCCCAGATAATAGCATCTAGTGAAGATAAATCTACCATTAAAACTGCCATTTCCTTTCACTCAGGTGATAGACAGATGCTCTTACATCTGCCTTCCATGATTTCATTTTAATTCTTTGGATTCTGTGTGCAGCTATGATTTTTTAGGATTTTTCAGAAAATGCTGTAGCAAAGCCCAAGATGATATTAAAATCTAGAATCAGTATTTCAGTGGATTCTAGTTGCTCTGGAGAAAAAAGAAACTACCATTCAATTGCTGGAACAATTGTCATGTTTTGCTAAAAGCTGAAAATGTTTACTCAGAGAATTCATAAGTCATGTTAAAGCACTGCAGTCATTACAGGCTGGAAAATGGAGAGCCAGGAACCTTCCCAAATCCCCACATTATCGTCCTTCTGGCTTTAATAATAGACCTCTCTAAAGGAGAAGAAAACACAAGAATTATTTTGATTTTCCTTGATTGTATTTCTGTCTTGGGCCAGGTTTACATAGAAGCTGTCTGTCAATACTAGTAACCTTTATGATGTCTTTAATTAGGATGATCTTTATACATGTAAGATCTTTAATGGTTTTCCTGGTTTGGTTTATTTCACTCAGAGAAACAGTAACTGGTTTTACTTCCCGGATTGTCAGTTTAGGAAGATTAGTTTGCATATGTGTTAGTACTCTATGTGTTTACCAACAGATCTTTTCTACAAAAATGATAGCTCTAGTTACTTTTACAGTCTCCATTACAGCCTCCATTACTACATTGGCAAAATGTTTCCCAATTACCAATCTATTTAACTTCACAGCACTATCAAGTAAACTGGTCATGCAACTCCCATTCTTCTCAGCGAACGGTGACACTCAGCCACAGGACTCATATAAGAGTTATCTAAAGCCTGTCTACATTTTAATTTAGGTAATGATAGGTATCTAAGATTCACAACACATGTCCCTGTCTCCTCAGTGCTGTCTAAAATCAGCTCAGACTTGTAAAACACTAGTCCAGGGCATCCCACTGGTTTGGGTGGCTCAGCCCCACTGAGATTAATGAAAGATGTCAAAGTTTTGCTCAAGCCCTTGGAGTAGGTGTGTACTTAAAACTACTTAGACTACATGAGTGTAATTGAAACCTGTGTGGTAGTTAATTGGTTAGAGTGTATGAACAGAAAATTGGAGACCTATATCCCCATCATCAGGCAGAGTAAATCTGAACCCACAGTTTCCAAGTCCTGAGAGCATGTCCTAGCCAATGAAAGCTGTGTGTTCTCTGGGGACAAAGACCTTCCTTCAGGAGTCATCCTCTGCCCTGCTGAGGGCTGGGAATGCAAAGGAAGTCTGACTTCAGGGGTAGCCTCCTTTTTGCCAAACTGTAAAAAAGGAAGAGTGCTGGCTTATCATGCCTGTTCCAAGGTCTGATTATACATTTTTTGTGTGAGAACTACTTCACTGACATAAAACTGCAGGCATGCTGAGATAGGAGTTGCATGGTTTTTATTTCTGGAAGCATGCGTCTGAGATCTGTTTAACACCTCTCTAGCAGTGGGCAATCACAGAAGTCACACACTGCCAATATCCGAGACACACATTTTTGCAAATCTCTCTCTGGCTGATAGAAACTTGTATTTCCATTGCTGTGTTCAAACCAGAGAAGCTGCTACGCGATTCCAACCGATATCCTGGCACTACGCACAGTGGGGAGAGGCAGACTTCAGAAAAGCCTGCCTTTCACTGTTAGCAGGGCTGGAAAGCCACTGTGAAATGGGTTTTAACAGCTGCGTGTAAGTTACATGCCTGCAGTAGTCTGTGGGAGTACCCCAAAATCTCAACAAGTGGTTCACGAAGGCATGTTGTAGTTCAGATGATGCCAGTCTCAGCTGGCATGGAGAAAGCTGGTGTTACACTGAGGTTTTGTATTGGTTTGTAGTCTTCACTTCTAGATCAGACCTCTAGAAACAGAGCAATAGGGGTGTCACCTCAGTGCAGATAACAAGCTTCTATGTTGGCAGTAATAAACTAGCTCAATACAGTGTCTCTGAAGTTCATCTACGTAAAATACTTGAGTATTTCATCCAGTATTTAAACGCTTTTTTGATGTTTTGTGCTATTAAACAGTTGCTGTAGTTCTCAGTAGTATTGGGTAGCATGAACTTCTGGTTTTGCATATCTTTGTAATTGTGACTTTTTATATTCTATGTATTTATTTGTAAAGCTCTGTCAGTGATTGGTGCATAGAAATGTAAAGTATCATAAAGGAGTTTTGATGAAAAATTGCATGACATTATTGAGAACAAGCATTTATCCTTATTGTTTGTATGTTTTTCCCCTCTAAGGTTCATAACAGTCCTCACTGTTATGGTTCAGTATATACTTGTCAGAGGTCCATCAGCTTATTTTTTTCAAACCAAGAAGAAATAGTTATTTCAGGACATGAAGTAAAAAAAGATGGAACCAGGTAAGTGTTCTAATCGTGGGTTTTAATGTTTTATTGCAAAATGCTAGTAGGAGTTTGGGAAATTGATGCTTTTTACACCAGCCAGAAAAAATAATTCATATATATCTTTATTGGTCCCTCGCTGTATTGGAGCTGATAGAGCTCTAGTGTGAGCAGTTGTAATGGTGCTGATGTAATACCTGAGTGAGGATGGCATACACTCCCTGAATGAACCTTATGTTCAACTTCTCAGCTGTAGTCTAACAATTACACAAGCCTACTTTGTGCAGACAGAGTCTTCATCAGACACTTCTAGCTAATTCTTGCTACACCCTGGTACCATTTTGAACAAGGCAGTCATTATTTATTCTTGGTAGCTATACTTAATGTAAGACATAATCTTCTAGACAAATTCAAATTGGTTGAATCAAAGATGTTAAGCTCCCTTTGGGGCAAAAACTTCACAAAACGTCTCTGAGTTATAGCAAACTCCCAGATTTAACTTTTTTTTTTTTTTAAATAAGTAAAAAGGTGAGTGGGAGGCTATCATAACTACATTTTACTGGTTGGTAAAGTATGGAAAATTTCGAAGAGTTGTTAAGGTGTTCTTGCCATCCCCTTTGATGTCATGCTATAGCCATGAACAGCATCTGAGACTGTTAGCCACAGTGATACTGTTCATCCCAACAGAAGCAACTTTGGAAGGTTAGAATTAGTCTGTCTTGCCATATTATTGTCCGGTGGTCTTTGGCCAAAGGAGGAAGATATACAGTATTCTGGTCAATAGTATTTTCTGTCCTGTAAGTTTCTCCATTTGCAGATGTCTAACCCAGTGGTGGCTCTGTGCTCAGAAGGGTTGCTGGTGGTCACGGGGTGACACAGCTCCTTGTGACATGCAGCATGCTTGTGAAGTCACGTCTTCCTCAACGTGCCTATGCTGGGCTTTGAAAATGAAGATTCGTTATTCTTTCAGGCCTATGATTGGTAAAACTGATAGGTGTATACAGTGGAAAAGCAATCATTTTTTATGGTTGATACAGAGAAGTAAACAGAAAAAATAAAAAAGCAATGAAGAATTGAATGGAAGTGACTGTGTACACCTGGGAAAAAGGGCTTAGTGACTTAGAAGGTGATTTATGTGGTATTTTTCTAGCACTAACTTCATCTCATCTGAGATCTCTGAATCAGGCTGTTTACTTTTCCAGTTTAATGTTGCCTCAAACAGTTGGAAATGCTTTTCTTGAGAGACTGGCTGACTATATTCTGGTGAAGACTACATTTGGTTTTTCTCTTGCTTGGGATGGAAACTCTGGTATTTATATTAAGCTGACAGAAGATCATAAGGGAAAACCTTGTGGCCTCTGTGGAAATTTTAATGGCAATAAATATGATGACCTGATACTGCAAAATAGTAAGTAAATAGCTTAGAAATACACCCATACCTGTGTGAACAGCTTGCACGTTCATGTTATATAATGCTGTAAAAGAGACAGAGTCCCATTTCAGTTATTTCAGTAGAAAAGAGAATATCTGCTCTACTCTTCCTCATCATTAAAGATGTTAAGGGAAAGGGTCCTAGTTCAAGAAAGTATTTATATGTATGTTTAAGCCTTTTCTTGTTCAGCAAAACACTTGGGATATGTTTATCTTAGCTGATGAAAGTGCCTTCAAATAATAAATAAATGACCAAATGCTCATGGTTTTCTCTATGTTTAAAGATGGAAAGGGAGGGAGGGAAGAGCCAAAACATTAATATTTGGAAAAAACACCATCTCGACTCATTTGTTCACATGAGCATCATAAAAGGCTAGTTGAAATCTGTGCATTTCAAAGCTGGTGCCAGAGAGTTCCCTGTATCTCTCTGTTGGTATGGTGGATTGTGGGCCACCGACTACCCTGCAGCATGAGGAGTTGCCCAACTCTGCATCTGAGGCAGAGATGATTTGCTAAGCTGGTAGAATATTCTGCAGTCTGTGTAGGAAATACTCTGTAGGGATTTTTGTTCTACTTGCAACAGATGTGGAAAAAAATCAAGCTTGAGGATAGGAGGAATATTTTTGTGTCTCAGATAAAAACAAAGATAGGACTGTTTTACTGCTACCATTAATTGCTGAGAGAATCTAATCCAATGGCCATACATATTCTTAAGTTACAAAAGTTATTTTACTGTAACCTTTTTCCCCTACTCTGTTTTTCCCCATTTTTATGGTTGAGCACGTGGCTTTTTGACTTTCTAAGTGAATGAAGATGCAGTGCACCTATTTTGGTATAGTGTTTAAAAATCCGTCCAATATAAATTTTGCATACCTCTTCTGCCAGGAGACCAGTAAGTTCCCTGTTTATGCATTAACTTCTGCACACCAGGATATAGTATGTTTAATAACTAGTTAAAACTAGTGATATGTAATAATGGAGAAAAGTGGAGTTTGGAGGAGACAATGAATTCACATGATCTTTAAAAAATTAGTAATTTCAGTATCTTTAAATGTATTATCTGTTATAAAAGACTTCCAGCTCTTAGCTCTTCATTCCCAGAGCTACTTTTCTTCACCATCATAATTTCTTCTGGCATTTTTCTTTACCAGAAATTATAGTATTATTGCAGTGTACAATTGAGAGTGCTATGAATCATTTTAACCTTGAACCAGTTGTATAACATGCTGCTTTGACTGTGCAACAAGTTTGGATATCTTCACAAGAATAGACTGCTAATTCAAATTACTTTTAAGCCACAACATTTTTCTAAGTGTTTCCAAATCTTATAAATCATTTGGGATGATGATTTATCTCCCCCCCAGATAAACTACTTCCCACATTAGTGTAAGGGAAGCTCTTACATCTATCCTGAGACTTCCAGAGTCTGAATGCTCTCCATTTGCAATGCCCCAAATAAATAAGCTGCTGAGAGGCATGTAATAGTCCATTTCAAAGCACAGTTTAAAAACAAACTCCTTTTCTGCTTCTTTATCTTCATCTTTAGTGGCATCTTTTTATTGCTTTAAGAGACAAGGCTCTGTCTGTGTACAGATCTGTTTCAAGGACAGCAGTTTTATTTTGTGGCATTTTTTTGAGGACCTAGAAAATTTTTCAAGCTATGTTGAAATGTAAATAAAATATTTTTAATGCTTTTGCAGGAGCAGAGTTATGTCAACAGGTTTGCCTCTATATCAAAACTCAGCAGTTTATGTTTGGGAAGGTTTTTCTGCATAAAAAACTATTCTGCCAGAGAGGGAGAAGTGTTTTAAGTCTCCCTGGCACTTGAGTAAAATGGACTGTTGGTTAGAATCTTATCTTTGTTTATTTGTGGACATCCAAGTACAAATATCTGATTAGTGTGCTCTAGGGCTTTCCACATTGCAGAGAGTCAAACTTTGTACATGTTGTGCTAGAAGAAGGCAGATTAAATTTTGTATAGTACAGCCCTGTGAAAAAACCTGTTTTCATTTCAATACCCTATGTCCTAACCACACATAGACATAGGTAACTGTAGTATTGATACTAATTACTGTAAGGTTCTTCAAAGTGGAGGCAATATACTCTTTTTAACATACTTAAGAACATAGAGAAAATGTAGTATTAAGTTCTTGCTGTAAAAATATGGAAATTTTGGGTCTGGTTTTTTACTGCCAACCTGTTTGTATGTTCGTGTATCTTCCTTAGCCTGTTGCCATGACTTCCAGTCATGCATCTTGTTCATTAATTCTCCCATGCTCATGCTGTGAGGAGAGCTGAGCATATAGTGGTGTGTTTGTTATAGGGCTTTTCTGCAGCAGGGGAAAAGGAGAGAGATAATAGTTCTTGATGATGAAAGCCTTACATTGTTTTAAAGAAATGTATTTTTTCTTAAATATTCAATGCACGAATCTTGTCCTTGTTTGTATATTTGTTATGAAATTGTCAATGAATGCACTTAAAAAAACCCCAGCCAACACTTTGTCATATTTAAAAAAAAATATTTTCATTTAAATGTAGTGTAAAATACTACCTAAAATTAAACATAAACCTAACATTTTTCTGCACTACCCATATTCTGAATTTATCTATAACTGAAATAACAAACACATTGGAAAATGACCAGAAATTTGCTAGCTGTCTATTGGATTTGTATTGACAATTTTTTTTTTTCTGGATGCTCTTCCAATATTTTCACGCAGTAGGTGAATATACAGAAGACATTGCTGAATTTGCAAATAGCTGGGCTGTGCAAACCTCAGATGACATAGCCTGCGTACCTACTGCCTCAGATTTTTCCAGTCCTTGCTCAGCTGATGCAGAATCCACTGAGGTAAATTAATCATATTTTTTATATGTATATATGTTCTTAATCTTCACTGCCTAGTGATGGTACAATAATGTAGCAATATAGACCATGTTGAAAAAAGCCTTAAATGTATTGAGGCTTTGAGAAAGGAAAGATTCAAATCAGGACCGTTGCTAGGGAATGTCCGAAGATCTTCAGATGTTAAGCTTAAAAGTACAAAGGCTCAGAAAGGATGTGCCAAGTGGCACAGGTCTGCTGGCAGAGCTCTTCATTGCTGCATTAAACTTGGGTTCTGTTTCCAGTCCTGGCTGCTTACACCTCATTATTTTGGAAATTGTGAAATACTGCAGAAGTAAAGTACTCAGCCCCTGCATTGACACAAATGCTTTTTTTGTCATTTCTCACTCTTTCATCCCAGCTGGTTTAGGAGCAGCGTGCGGTCAAGCCAACCAAGGCCAAGAGGAAAAATTTAAGGAAGAAAAATAAAGCAGAAATAATAATAAATTGCGATTGTGTGATTGTCAAATTTTAATGGGGGTCTGAAGGACACTAGATTAGGTAAACAAAGCTAGACGGAGTTATGCCTGTTCAGAAAGTATTTGCTAACTGTTGTTTACTGATTCTCCTTAATGTGCAGGACATATTCTTCAAGTGCCAAATATTCCTACAGTTTCCTTTTCTCAGCTGTCATGAAAGCATAGATCCGTATTCTTATATTTCTAGCTGTATGAATGATCTTTGCAGGTAAGACTGGAGTTCTTGTGTATTTATTTTTGACACGTGAAATGAATGCTCATTCTTTCATTTGAGACCAGAACAGAGCAGCGTTGAGGGAAGTTAGGAGGAACCACGTTCAAAGTGAAAGAGATGGGGTTCTCAATGCATGATTTAGTGTGGAGACAAAGGACACCGAACCAGCCTGCCAAGAGATATTTTGATTGCTAAAGGTTTACATGAATTCGAAGAAATACTGGACAAACACATGGAAGAGAAATCCATGGAGAATCACTAATGACAAAAGAGGAGGTTCTAATCACAAAAAACCTGAAACCTGTATCTGGAGGCTCTGAATCAAAAACAGGTGGAGATGATACTAGGGGGAGATATCAGTGATACTGAAGGAGCCGGACCATTTGCCTGACACAGCTGGACTGTTTTTATGAGCCAACACTATGGTTCAAATGAGTAGAAATTTTCAAAATTGTTTTATTTATAGAAGTTTAGAGTTCTCAAAAGGAATTAAACTCTCATTGGCTTTGGTGGGAGATACACCCCCTCAGCTGCTGGCATTATATGCAGCCTGGTATTTTTCCCTTAGCTCTCCAGACTCCTATTTAGTTCTTGTCATCCAAGGTGCTCCACAGTGTAATTGACTAGATGACTGAGCAGTGTACCACTTCCTTCTTAGTAGGTTTTTTACATTAAGAAGTAATTGTCATAAATAGAAAGATTTTTACCAGATACTATTATGGCCTTCTCAGTACATCATCAATTTAATCAAAGATATACAGAAAGGATCACAAGATTATAAGAATCACTCAGTATAATCCACTACAACTTTTTAGTTCATTCTTTAGTGAATTTTTAGTTTTCTGCTTTACCATAAAGTCAAGGTGGAAGAATTTGTGTTTGTAGTGAAATCTCCAAAGTATGCTTCCTGAAGTTTGTGATCTGTATGTTGATTTTGCTCAGAGAAGAGATTAGTTACCTCAGTATAGTATCTTTGTAACTCAGGAGTTTATTGTGACTTTTTCTTAGCAAAGCAAGAATAGCTAAAAGCAAATTTTCAAATGTGATATTGAATCAGTGTCATGTTGTTAAGGTCGATTTGTTTTGTCAACATGCATATGTGTGTTAAAGTGAATTGTGTGAATGTTAAAAACCTTGAAGAAGTTTCTGTATCTCAGAACCTTATTAATTTAGGATTATTTTGTTTATAAAAGAGACCTCTCTTCTTGTGGCTTAGTGTCAGTTTATGAAGTTTTTTGTGGGGCCGTACTATTTGCCAAGCATTCTTTCTATTAAGACCCATTTAATTGGATTAGATAAGGAGAGCTGGAGAGACTCTGATCACTGTAAAAAAAGTACAGTGGTGTTTGATTTGATAAGAGATATGTTGAAAGCAGAATACAAACACAATATAATATATTCTTAAGTCCATTAATTTTGGAAGCATGATCTTGTGTGCTGAAAGACAAACTCAGCTGATCTGTCACAGTCACGCCTATAATAAAAATGTCATGTTATGACTAGTTCATTTTGGCATCAAATCCTACACAGTGAGTGACGGGAGATGTTGGACTTTCACAGGAACAAAAGGTTGGGGGTATCTCGCCTTACGTGGCTTACATCTGAATAAAATTTGAGCTTACCTAAACACTGATGAGTGTCCCTTTACTGATCCTGGCCAAAGCACATGCTACAGCTTCTTCTGTATAGACAAGGGCAGAGATAATGTCTTTGGCCAAGGTTGCACTATAAATCCCTGAGCCTGTCCACGGTATTCAGTGGCTAATGCTTCTGGCACCAAGCACTTCAGCACAAGTCAGGAGTCCACCAACAGGATTCTTCTTGCCTAAGTTCAAGTTCAGAAAGCCACTGGAAACTTGAACTTGCTACTTGGAGCAGAATGTCTTTTATCAGTGTAGGTCAGAGTTTCCACATCATGCACAAGGGAGAGAGAGCCTGAAATGTGGATCATGAGACTGTTGAGTTGTCCATTGTCTTCAAGACAAGGTCATGTTATTCTTTCACCATAAGCAGCATCTATCTTTGTGGGTTGTGGGGTTTGGTTTTTTTTTTTGGTAATAAGTTAGCGGTTTTGTTCACTGTGGGAATTTTGAAATAATTTTTTTTGTGAGAGAAAATGATAAAACCACAACAGTATATTCAATATAGCTCATTCCTTTTCATAGTATTTTCACTGTGTGCTGTTATGACTGAGTGGTATCAGCTATGGTGAAGTATCCTGTGCAGTGTCTCATGGCAGAGATTTGTAGATTGGATTTGAGTTCCTTGATTACTCTCTTGTTTTATCATTTCAGAGTGGATGATGATGAAACATACTGCAGGGCAGTGACAGAGTATGCCAGAGCATGCTCTCATGCTGGGTCCCCGGTGCGAGACTGGAGGGATGACTTTCCTGCCTGTAGTAAGACTTTTTAGTGAAGCATACTGTATGACCTTTGAGATACCCTGTGTATTCATTTCAAATAATTTCATCTTGACAACATTTGTTGCTACAGGACTCAAACCTGATAGTGAAGTAGGTCTGCCAGCTTCACTATTGCTGGTGAATGCAATGAAGTCAGTGACTTGCCAGAGGAATATTTTAGTTCCATTGTGATCTGATCTAGATCCATACAAAGTTCTGTTTCTGCAGATTGCTTGAAACATCATGTGTGCTGATCATATTCTAGGACAAAGAACAAACATCTGTGGAGATCTGATGTTATCCCTCTTTCCAGACAACCTTTAAGCCTCTACTGGCCCTGTAACAGAATTCATACAGTTAATCCAGCTCCTTCTAGTTACCACCACCACCCATCAACTGCAGTTCAGCCTCATGCACAAGACTGAACTAGCTGAGATATGAGCACATGTTCCCTTGTCACAGAAACCGTAACTTCTTTCGGAAGGGTGTTGTAAAAATTTGGTAAGAAAGACTTAAATACAGGTGAGAGATTCACCACAGATCATCAGTTAAAACCTCTCCAAACAATCCATTGTACCTGACCTGAATAATTACCTATACCAGAAGTGCTGCACAACTGTTTATTTGAGAGAGCAGCGTTCTCCATTATGGAAAAAGGAATTGCACTAATGTTCAATGTCCCATGTATTTTTTCTAGCTGAGAGGTGTGAAGACAGCTTTGTACACCGTGACTGCATCAGTTGTTGTCCACCAACATGCACATTTGAAAAAGATTGTCTTGGCAGCAACCTACACTGCTTAGATGGCTGTTACTGTCCAGATGGTATGTATTGTCAAGTTTAGGTGAAAAAATATGTGTAAAGCTAATATCCAACTTCATAATAAAGTTGTCTAAATAGACTGTGCTTAAAGTTAGAGTATTGTAAATTCTGCTCTAGCTGTTGTTATTCTCACTGTGATTCTTTCTTTTATTGTGTTCCAAACATTTCTCTAGAACATAAGGGTGGCTCAGAATGAAATACCCCTTAAAATCTGGAGCCATCACAAATGCTTGCTACAACAAGATATTGCATATATTTAATCCACTTTAATTGAATTATTACAAAATCTATTGCGGTTTTATTTAAACAGAATGTGTCATGCTCTGTACAAGAAAACAAACTTTCTGAGACCCATACTGAATAAAAATTTGGGATTGGACTATGAACACTCCTGTTCAAGAAGGGCTAAATATTATGTGATCTCAGAATCTTTTCATTTTGAGTCTGTACAGTTTTACATGCTTAAGGCAGACATTTTTCATAAACCAACTATTCAGAGTGACAACTGCTTTGAGAGAGCTTCACTGTTCATCACTGTCACTGAGCTCTTTGCACTCACTGGGTGAATCTTCTTGCTGGTCCCCAGTTAAGACTAGTGAGATCACGGTCTGGCAGATTTGAAAGTTTGAGTCAGATGGGGGAAGAGCTGTGATATGGAGTTCATTAATTTGGTTTTGATCTCATTTATTAACTTCCTTCCCAATAGGTCTCATTATGGAAAACGGAACTTGTATCTCTGTGTCAAATTGTCCTTGTGTTTATCATGGAACTGCCTTCCCTGCAGGCTCAAAAATTGAACAAGAATGTAGCAACTGGTATGTGAAAGCCTCACATCATCTGTGTTTCCTCTCTCTGACTGCTGCCCATAGTCAGTTTAACATCATAATTACACTTAGGTTTTAAAGGATAGTTAATATCTGTGTTTTAGTCTGGGACCTGTGTATCTCCAAAATATGCAGGCTATGCTATGGAAAGGGTGAATTAGACATATTAATTAGCTGAAACCTGCTCTTTTTCCTAAAGATCAGAACACTGAATTTCTGTGTTTTGTGATTTTTCTTTTTAGTATTTGTATTGGTGGCATTTGGAACTGCACTGATCATGATTGCCCAGGTATCTGTGTTTCATTATTCTTTTCTCTCCTCAGTGAATAAGGGATAAACTTCTCAGAAGGCAACAGAGCCAAATATGATCCAAGGGCTAGGGATGCTAATTTAAGAAGAAATATTAAGCAGATGGATGTTGAGAGTAGCAGTGGGCCAGCTGGGGTGAAGCTGTCAACTGCCTGACCCTACTCATCTTACCTGTGCCCATTTTCTCCCTAACTCAGTGTGTTACATCCACCCCTTGTTTTCTATCTCATGATGATGCTTTATGTTCTTGAGAACAGGCAGCTTATTTCTACTGCCTGTGCAGGTATAAGGACCTTTTTACTTCCAGGTACAATTGTAATGCACATAATAAGAAAAAAATAATTCTGATCTTCAGTGTGCTGTATTTTCTGGCTTGTAACATCCGTTCAGGTTTGGATAATGACACTTTAAAGGTTACATGTCTCTGTAATGAGTTACTCAGAGGACCATGCATTAGTTGGGTGGTAAAAGTCCCTTGGCAGTTCTGTATCTGAGACAAGATTATACTATGAAACTTGTGAACGAGTATTTTTTACAAATTAAGGAGCCCCCTCTGAATGAAGTAATAAACAAGGCTTAACAGTTACTAAGCAAGGCTTGAAAGGGTGGATCTGTATTGTAAAACAGTTGACACTGACAACCACTATCCATATGTCTGTGTGTGTTGTGTGTGCATAGAAGGGCTTAATTATGACTACTCTAGTCTGCTTCTAGAGACTGAATGCCTGTTAGTATTAGGAGCAGGTTAGATGTGCTCCCACAGAGCAGCTCCTGCAGTAGCTGCAGCCAAAATTAATCTAGTTCATGTGCTCTGACACTGCCCCATGGTGTGAATGAAAGTGAAGTCAGTGGGGACGCGCTGGAAACTTGCTTCAGCAGTGTACGCCTGATCTGAACTGAAAAACGAGCATAGATGTGCCCTGAGGACAGACACCTGCAGCCTCGTCACACCTGCGGGAATAAGCAGCGCCATAGTACCTAGAAGGAAGGAGAAAGAAACTTGTCCTCTTTCACATTCAGTCAGTCATGCCAAAAGATAATGAGGATGAAGATTCTAGGAATCTTCAGAGTTGTAAAAAAGAGAAAACTCTTTTGTATTTTAGAGAACTTGTGACTCAAAGGTTTCTCATCTAGTTAGAATCAAAAGAGGCTGCACATCGGTGTATCCAATATGAGATGGTATCTGGTGGAAGTAGGTGTATGTAACGTATTTTATTTCCAAGTGTCATAATACCTAGGTAGATTAAAGTTAGCCTGGATTATGTACTTAGTAATAAGGAGAAAGTTTCTTCCATCACTGACAGAATAATGGTACATTCTTACGCAAGTGAACATTCTTGTTTATCCTTTTTCTCTCGAGCCGAGTGCTCCATCACAGGTAGCTCTCATTTCACAACATTTGATGGACGTCATTTTACCTTTCTTGGGATTTGCCAGTACATTTTGGTCAAAGGCACTGGGAAAAAAAAATTCACTATCACTTTACAGAAAGCACCTTGTGGACAGGTAAGTCACATTTTTGTTGAACATTCACAACAAGCGTGTCCATCCATGTTTCAGGCCAATCTTGTATAGGTTCTACTGTGAACTACCAGGTTATGTTTAACAGCAAATACAAATTGAAACTATTTTACAGCTTTTTTATAAGTGGTTGTATTTCTACATGTTGTAGAAATGTCACTTCAAAAGCTAGACTATGAGCTGGTGCCTCTGCTTTTTTGTAGCACCTCCTTCTCCTGCATAGGTGTTGAGACTTTTGTTTCTGCATTTCAGGTGGCCTC
This sequence comes from Eurypyga helias, assembly GCF_000690775.1. NCBI lineage: Eukaryota > Metazoa > Chordata > Aves > Eurypygiformes > Eurypygidae > Eurypyga > Eurypyga helias. The sequence continues at coordinate 15,015 of NW_010274924.1, read as the reverse complement.
AAGCATGAAATGGTTGGTTAAGTAGTCACTGAGAGACAAGGATGCTACTGGCAATGACCCTTAGCACAACTCTAGGCACCTTGGAGTTCCTGGGTGAAAACATAGAGGCCCTGGGGAGCATAAGACGTTTGGTTTAAGCTGGTTATGTCACCTTTTGCCTTCTAGTTATGTTCATAAATTCTGCCTGGATAGCACTCTATGAAACATCTCTATCAATCCTTTGATGGGTGTGAGTTAGTTTATAAGTCACCATTTTTTTGATAGTCAGATGGTTATAAACTGTTGTAGTATATTTCTGGAGAAATTTGGCCTGCCTTTTGGTCTGCTGTCAGAGATCATGACTATGTTTCAAGGTGAGAAGCACCTTCATGTGTGCGATTGTTTCATTATCCTGCGTTGCTGCATTTGGGTTCTGGTTGCACCAGCTTGATATAGACAGGGTCAGACTTTTGCTCAAATACTGGTTAACCCAGCAAGGAGGAGTATCCAGGGTGGCCATGCAAGTAGGGTCCTTTGAACACAGTATCAGTACCTGGGGCCCTCTGTCTTCTTACTACCAGACTGCCATAATAGCTAGAATGTATTCTCCTTGCTTTTATATGCATATGCAATGTTTTATTATGTTCTCCCTAAAATTTTGAGTGCTCTGTTTAATACTTTGAGTCATAGTTTAGAACCGATTTACCTGAAGGCAGTTCTGGTATTTCCTTACTATGCACCTGTTCTTTCATCTGTTTGTTTGTTTTTGCTTTCCATGGTAATATTGATGTCCTTGCCTGCTTCTGATGGTGAAACTTGTTTCTGCTTAGAACTTCGACCATGCCTGCATTGAGTCTATAACACTAGTTCTTGAAGATGATGTGAACAAACAAGTAACTCTCACAAGATACGGTCAAGTCCAAACCGGCCCTAACCAAGTTTTTAACCTTAATGGTAAGAAGTAATGGAGTAGAATTTTACCAGGGTTCACATCCTTTATTTTATATGCTCTAAAGCTTTTTAATAATACCCACTATGAAAAAAGATTTTTTTCAAACATAACTTAGGAAATGTACAATCACTTAATTCTTAGAAGGGAGAGGAAGACAGGTTGGAAATCACCTTGATGATGATGTTAAGGTCTAGCTTGATTAAAACTTTGTGGAATAAATGGCATGGAATAGAATCCATGTGCTCTATGGGATCTATGTTCCTTTCAGCGCTGACTTATGTTGTGATTTCAGGCAGGTTACTTCACCTTTTTCAAAAGGACAGTAAAATAAATCAGCCTTAAAAGGATGTTATACAATTAAGCACTGAAGGTGGAAATTATATTGCTAAATTTTATATCTTACTGTGATCAGCAGTAAATTCTTATTGGATTTTTAGTCTCTTTCTGAAAGAGTAAAGTGGGCGTTCCCCTTTCCCAAACTCCAACAAAAGAGAGTTTAGGGAGTTCTGTTCTAGTGGTTGCAGCTATGTCTTTTCTTCATTGAATTTGTTCAGGCACAGTTCCGCTTTTGGCATTCACAGCTCCCTATGGCAATGAATTTCATAGCTCGGTTATACTTTCAGTTATGTTGACAGTTCTGCTTCATCATTTCATTGGTAATTTCATTTTATGCCTTTTGAATCAGTCCCTATTCACTTTTGTCTCTTTCCATATTCTGCGACAAATATAATCCATGACAATATTTAGGTGTCACATTCTTGATAATAGGGAGTATCTAGTAAGCCTTATCAGCTAAGAACATCTTTAAGCTCACATAAGTGTTTTATCTGCTGCTTCTCAGTTTGCGCGCCTAAGTGTGTGTGTGCATGTGTAGAGGCTGCTTGTGGAGGTAGATCTGCTTTAAGCCTACAGCTGCAAGTAGCCCAGTGGTGTGTAGCAAATGAATGCTGTGACTGTGAAATTTCCATTTCCTCACATAATGGATTTGCTGGGAAGGAAAGCTGGGAATTTGATAGGGCCTTAGTTCACAGGAAGGAGCTATACTGATGTTCTATCAGTAGCAGTAAGAGAACCTTCTATCTAAGGGTTGCAATATACTTCACAGACATCTGTTAATTAATCTTATAACATCCCTGGAGACTAAGAAGCAAGTGGTTTCTTGTCTTCTCATTCCCAGAGGCATGTTGCATTGCTTTCTTCTAAAAAAAAAAAAAAAAAGTTAAGAGTGGTTTCTGGATAACTAACAGGTACAGAAACGTGAGAGATTTTTTACTGTCGACAGTGTTGCGATTCTTGATTTGTGTCACTGATGAAAAAGATACGTAGGCTAGTAACTTCAGTTGGAGAATGGGTGAGGTTATTTGGCTGCAGGTGAGGTTGTGCATAGCTTCCCATTTTAATCTGAATCTGTTTTATTTAAGGAGTAATCCAATACAAACAGGAAGTTGGATTTCAGTGACTTTATTTTTCATTTTTCTTTGCTATGTGCAGGGGCTATTGAAATTCAGAATATATCTTCTTTCTTTGTTCAACTGAAAACTAGTTTTGGTTTGAAGATACTGTTTGCTAAAGATGGAGAGAGGATCTATGTTCAAGTTGATGTTAGCTGGAAGAGAAGAACATTAGGACTATGTGGAACTTTCAATGGAAATTTAAGAGATGATTTTCTGTAAGTTACATACTGTACATTTTGATTGTGTTTTAATAACAAGTGAAAAGTTTTGTTGAATGTAATCATCTGCGTATTTAATTTCATCAACATGCTCATACTTTAGTAAACTAACTCTTTAATTAAAATGTTACTTTTTAAACAACAAAATAAAATTAGCTAAGTCATTCTCAGAAGTTTAGCTAAATAATTCTAGAAAACTACTGTATTATTTATAGAAATTATTGGATGATGATATTGCTTGAATGCACTTTTTTCTTCCCTGTTGCTCCCTTATCATCAGAGCAAATACATGAGCACTGTCAAAAAGAGTGGATGATAATACCAGTATCATCCTCACCTGTTTAACACTTCCTGCTGCTTGGTTTTTTTCCTCCCACATAAAGTTTTAATGAAAAAAAAAAAGATAATTCTGGACCACAGGAATAGTTTCATTACAAGGGCACACCTTCCTCATTCCTATAGTTCCTCAAGCTATAATATCACAAAACCTTTCTAGCAATAATAAAGGTTTTTGAAACACTTGCTGAAAACCAGCATCAAAATGCAAACAGCTCCCCTCTAGAACACCGAAATTAGCTAACAGGTCAAATTTTTGACATTTCACTGCATGTATGTACTCGAATAAAGGCCAAATTCTCCTCTCATTAATGCCTCCTCCAACTGATTTCAGAGTGCTTGAATTAAGTGTGAGTGAGGGCAGACTTGCAGTGTAAGAATATTTTTGCATGAGTAAAGTATTGAGGAAGAAGCTTCACATGCGCTCTCTTCTTTTATACCTCATAGATGGAAATTCTTTTGACACGTTGAATGTTCCATGTGACACTGCATCTCAGGCTTTTTGATGTACTGGCATCCTCACCCAAGTAGTCCCTAACATCAGCAGGATACTTGCAGTGTTGATCTTTCCTTTTCAGTTCTCCAGCAGGGATGATAGAAGGGACCCCACAACTTCATGCCAATGCATGGAAGGTTTCCTCAGCTTGTTCTGTGCCTATCAATATTCCTGTGGTTGATCCCTGCAACGTTAATCAGCAAAATGGTATGTTTTCACATGGGAGTCTGGAATTAGCTGTATCTTATTATTATGGGACATTTTTTGTTTTCTCCGTGCATGAGTTCCACATATATGTGTTTCAACTTCAGTTTTAGATGTGCACTCTTTCTTTCCTTTGTTTTGCAAAGGCCATTATTTTAGCATGTAAAATGAAGTGAGGCCTTTGTAAATACAAGCTAAGTGATCATTTAATGCTGGGTGTACCGACCATGGGTCCTTAACCCTGCTGTCTAATACGCATGCAGAGAACCAGGTCTCTAGTCCTGTAAATCATGCCAGTCAAGAGGAATGATGTAGATTTGCAAAAAAAGTACAGGAGACAGTGTCTTGCCAAGACGAAATGTCTGGACAGGACAAAATTCTGTCTCTGGCTTCTCTATGCTTCTTCCATTAAAAGTTTCCTTGTCCTCCTTCTATGGTCTTTAGCACAAACTGATGCAAACAATCTGAGATCTGTGGATTTGTTGAAATTCCTGAGTAAAGATGTAGTTTTGGCTGGTTGACATGCCTGTGTTTTGCGTGGAACTTTCACTGTCTCCTCCTTTCCATGTTGCTGTTCTTTTCAATTAATGAAGACAATGGGCAGACAGTAGTTGCCAATTCTGACAGAATTTAGTCTAAAGTTTTTAATGTTTCAGACATAAGACCTCACTAAGGACATGGGATTTGGCCATATTTAGAGCCTGTGGGAGCAAGCCTAGAATACCCATAAACCTTTAAGAATCTGGGACATTCTAAGTCTTTTTATGCCTTCAGCATTGGCTGTGTTCTAAAGTGGTACATCTCAGCCAAGTTAGCACTCTCCAAGATACTTCGTGCCTCACCTTCAATTCTGTGGTGAAGGTGGAGTTTGACGTAAATGTAAGATGCTTAGAGCTGAAGGGTGGAGTCCATGACCTTCTGAGGTCCTTTCCAGCCTGAATTTTCCTGTGATCCTGTAATAATCACTGGAAAAAGCAGTCCCTGAGTAAGTGGTCCTCCCCACAGTACCACCTGTGCTGAGCCAGCACAAGCATTTTCCCAGGTCTGTGATCATCTTAATCTGATTAAACTGAAAAAGAAATTATTGGTTGCATGTTTTCTTATTTTGTGAGGTTACTGTTCAACCAAGTCAACTTCACTCCTTGAATCTAGTTTACTGAGAGACTCCAGAAATTCTTGTGTTAGTCTGTGTGTGTGGAAATGAACAAGGAGGATGAAGAGTAGAACACTCCTCTAGCAGCAAAATTGGCTTAAATGTGATCCACACTATGGAGTTCCTGAGAGATTCCACCACTTGTGGAGGTAGTACAGTTCAGTGGTATGAGGAGTGTCTGTTGGTACTAGAAGGTCTATGGCCAGCTGGGGATTGGCATGCCCTTGAGCTCCAGTTTCTAATGCTTCCTGAGTCCACGTCCCAAGAGGTATATGGGCATTGCTGATTTCAAGGCTAAATGAAACACTGATTAGGAAAAAACATATTCCAAGCTTCGGAGGACTCTTCTAACTGACTCTTTGAAATATATTATTTTGCCATTCAAATTTCCTGCACTACTAGAGGAAGGCATAACTGGCTTTATATAGTTATTTTTATCTTAAGTGGAGTTTATTGTTGAGGCAGTTACTTAGAATATCAGTTTTAAACAATGAAACTTTGCGGAAAGTCATTGTTCACAAGGTTTTGTTGTACAACTGCCTATGTTTGGGTTTATTATTCTATGCTATTCATTTGACTTACTGTTATATTAAAATGGATCTGTCTAAAACAATGTCACCTTCTCTTAGCTGGGTATGCATCTCACTGTGATATCATCAATCAAGAAGTTTTTGCTCCCTGCCATGCCTACATCAGTCCAGGATTATACTACCAGATATGCCGCTTCGACGCGTGCAAATGCGGAAGCAGCTGTCTGTGTAATGCTTTGGCACACTATGCTTACGTCTGTGGCAAGCACGGGGTCATCATTGACTTCAGATCTCATATTTCTTACTGTGGTGAGTAATGTTTGCAGAACAGAGTATCTTTTAGAAATATGTAAAATTCTACAAGTATCATTCACTCCACAAAATACAGGGATTGACCTTTTTTTTTTTGCTGTAAACTATAACTGTACCATGGACTAATGACATAGGAGAATTCTAATAGTTTTTACATGAGGAATCTGAGTTGGGGACCCTGAGCTGCCTCACAGGGAGTGCCTGTCCCTTTCTGTTTGCTACAGAGAGAATTTAAATTTCTGACTTTGAACCCCTAAGTCATATGGAAGACCCTATTAGGCTAAAGTAGTCAGGGATTGTCAGGAGCAGGGGTGTTCCTTAAGGGACTGGAAGCTGGGGTGGCAGGGGCTCCCCAGGGTGGGCAGTGTTTTTCCAAGTAGGATATAGCAATGATTTAAACCAAAGCATTTCAAAACCGCAGAGTAGTTTCTCGAGATTAAATGGACCGTTCTTCCTCTCCTGAAAGACTGAATTACTAGATAGATACACCCACCACACACACATACGTTTAACATATACAAAGAATAGACACCAACTACTTACAAAATAGACAATTCTAGCCAAGGAGTTGTCTAATATAAACCCCACTGATTCTACATTTCTAACCTAAGACATCAGTAAAAAAGCATATTTTTCTCATGCATTTTTAACTAACCCCAGTGCAGCAAGAGACCATTTTGCTTTGCTATTTTGCACTCTCATGATCTAATGCTTTGTTTTCTATTTTCCACATTTTAAGAGTATGTTGTTCTCAATTCTCTCCCCCTTTCTCTCCTCCAGCTGTGATGTGTCACAGTGGTATGCTTTATCATCAGTGCTCTTCTTTTTGTAAACGCTCCTGTGCTTCACTTTCTATGGCAACTATCTGTGGTGATGACTGTGCAGAAGGATGTAATTGTCCTGATGGGAAATATTTTGAAGAGTCGGTCAACTTCTGTGTATCAATGTAAGTCATTAGAAAATAGAATATATGCATAGGCAGTTTTCTTCTTTCAAGCAAGATTTAAAGTATTCCAATATTTTTGCTTGGTTTCTAGGGAATTCTGTTGCTATTTCTATCCCATCTGGCTCTTATCACAGACAGAGTTAATGGATTTTGCTGTGATAATTCCTCTGCCCCATGATTTTGACTACTTTGAATGGGAACTACACGTTTCCCACTCATGTGCTCTCATAACTGAGAAGAAAAGCTCCTTTCTATGACTAATGCACAGAAACAGCAAATAAATTATACAGAGTTTAGGAAAATCCTGGCTCTGAAGACAGTATGAGTTTTGCAACTGAACTGAATACAGTCAGTGTCATCTTTGGTTTTTGTCTTTAAAAGTATATTGTAAATATAAAAATTATGATTTATAAGGCTTCCTTATCACAACAGCTTGGTTAATGGATTGCCCTTAAATCCCACTTAATTTTGCTTTTGTATCTACAAAAATAAATATTCTTTTAACAGATCTGCCTGTCATTGTCATTACAAGGGCAAAGACCTCCAGCCTGGAGAAATCCTCCCTACACCAAAAGGCTCCTGGTAGGTTTGAGCACCAAGCATTTTATTGTTCATGTATCACAGTTTGGATGCTACTCAGGAGCCTTGAGAATTTTTTCACATAGAATAAAGGTCTGTTGTATCAAGATTTTATTTTTGTTACAAACTTAGTAAAAGGGAACCTAATATAAATTGGATTACGTACCTCCTTATTTTAACAACAGGATACCTGGAAAATTCTGTAAGCTGGGGACTAAAGAGTATCCCAAAACACACACAGGCATGTTGCAGTCCTGTTCTTAGACCTGGGGGGCATTATGATAGCAATATGAGGCTGGCTTCAGAAAAATAAACAGTGTGATTTTATTTTGGAAATTCTTTCAAACAAAGGCTTTCAGGGAGCTATATTTGTCATTTTGTATTACTAATTCACGGTGGAATCCTGACCTTACTGAAACAAGTGGGGAAACCTCCTGGGTTTCCTGGTCAAACTTGTTCATTTTACAAGAAATGTTCTCAACCTGCTGATTTAAAATCATGTCTGTGACGGGAGAGTCAAGGTTG
>NW_010274924.1:0-7300 GCF_000690775.1 Eurypyga helias | reverse complement strand
CCTGCTGAGGTCTTATATCATAGGTGTTATAACTGAAGATCGGTAATCATGTAGTTCAGAAAGTGAGAGCAGATGCTTTGTTTTTCTGCCATTGCTATGCCTCTGCAATGATTTGGGTTTTTTCCACAATTTTTTTAAAGAAAAAGTTAAAAATGAGGGCCAGGCTTATTTTCGCATGTGTTTTTCTGCAGTTCTGTATTTTATCATAAAAAGAATCAAGCTCTGTATCCTAACATCTGTGCAACAGGAAATTTACTTACTGAATCCTTCCATATTCACCAAGGCAGATAAGGTTTTGTGGTACACTGCCAGCATCCTGAATCACCTGGCCCTATGTTAGGCAATTAAATAGTACATAAACACCTTTGTGAGTCTGGGCCCTCATTACAGATCAGGAGTTAGAAAGCACCAACAAAATCTCAGTCAGAAGTCATTGCTTTCAGATTTTAATCCTCTTCCTCCTGGTTTATGTTATTTAAATTGGGTTGAGTTGTATTATCTTTTTTAACACGGTGGCTACAAAATGTTTTCCTCTTGAATAAAGATGGATTTGCTTTTCTTTTCCAGTCAGTGTTTGAATGGAACAGTGAAATGTACGGAAGACGCTACAGAAAATACAGGTAATTTACTGTCTTGCCTCATATTACGGTTGCACAGAGAAAGTTTTTGACATTGAATAGCAGGGGTTTTTTTTCCTCATATGTATTTTCATTGCGAGATACTTAATGTCATGACATACTTAAAATAGGAGTTTAGGAGCATAAGTTGTCTAGTTTTTTTCTTTTTCCTTTTTCTGTAGCACAAATTGTACTACTAAGTTGCTTGGGAAATTAAAAATATAAATAATTACATGTGAGGTGTAGGTCAATATGTTCTCACGGGAATACTCAAAATCAGGTTCACTAGCCATGTTTACAAAGCCTTAAGATCTTCATTTTGAGAAAATAAATTTTAATGAATTTCTAATCGATTTAGACGGTATTTCAGTACACTGAAAATTATGCCACTTCTAAAGATTCTAACTAAGGCATAATTACTCCATCTTTAAGAATGGGCTCTTTGTCAGATCCGGGGTGCATAGCTCCAGGTGCTTAATATTAAGTTCTGGTCTTTTTTTTTTTTACATTAAAACATATGTTGCTTTTGTGTCTGTGTAATACAAATGAAGTTATAGACTTTCATTCAGATTGTATTCTTATGTGTACTGTAATGTAGCACAACAGTCCATGAAAATAAATAGTGAACAAAACCAAATAGAAAACCATCAGTGTAAAAGAGCAGTTGATCTCATTTAACCTGCATTTTGCAGTTCACATATGCCCTGAAGGAAAAATCTACTATGACTGCAGATCTCCCGTGCCTGGATTACCAGCAGCGGGTGTGAACTGTGGGATCTCTTGTGCGAACCTTGCCATGAACTTCTCCTGTGTCCCCTCACCACCCTGTGCAAGCGGCTGCATTTGCCCCCCTGGGTAAGCTTTGGCAGAACAACCTGGAGCACAAGCTATATACATATTTTTCACAGTTTAACTCTGTAGATTTTTGTTTTGCTTTTTAAATTCCAGTGGTATTGCACCTCTAATTTTGAAGCTATTGTTCTATAATTTTTTGCAGATACACAGTCACAGCTAAAGGCCAACTCTTTCTGTTGTGTCTGAAAGCCCTTTTCTTCTTCCTGCTGGTGTGAGGTTCCATGCTAGAATGATTCCTTAGTTGGAGTTCCACAGTTTCTCCATCCTGAGACCATGATTCCACTACCCTGTGAGATACCCAGCTTGCTACCAGTCCAATTGGCTAGTATTTGAGACTCTCTGGACATGAGATGACTCCCACCACTTGCATAGCATAGTTTATTTGAGTGTAGAAGCAAACATGACAAAAAATCATAATGTAAACCATCTGTGTTCTACTTACTGCCCAAGTAATTGCTTCACCTAGACTTCTACTTAGGCTTACAGTATTGATCCCCAGCCTGGGGCAGGGAGACGGATGGTGTGGGCTGAATCCTGCCCTCTTCCCCTTTATTCTCTCTGCCCTTCTGAACTCATCCAAAGATTTTGTTTTCTCAGATCATGTATTTGGATTTGACTGTTTGCTGAGCTTTGCAGAATTCAAATCAAAGTACAAAAGCTAAAACCATTTGTTGTGAAGTTTTTGCCAGGATCAACTCCTTCCATCTCTTTCCATTCCCTCCCCTGATACCTGCTGTGTGCACTTTCAGATTTGAAGAGTCAAAGATGCTGCACAAATTGCTGCAATTTGACCTCAGGTGGAGTGCCCCCCCTTTTTTTCTCAGCATTTGATTTTATTTCATTGTATGTGTAGACAATAGTTCCCTGACAGTATATCAGTTGTGCCTAGATCAGAGTGTAATGAGGCTGCCAGAATTCACCTTCCAGCAGCTTCTGATGTTCATAGATGTCTAAGCACTGGCGAAGGACAGATTTCAGGCATAGCTATTTAAGATTTCACTCCTTGATCTTGCCTGGTATTCTGCAGTCCTCTACAACCTCTGCCTCAGCTGAGGAGTTAGCTTTCAAGACCACCCACTAGTGTTATAGGAATAAATCATTATTTTTAACACAAAAATGCATGAATCTGTACAAGGCATCATATAAAACCAGGTAAATTTCTGCTGAAACATCACCATGATATTTGCATGAACTTAAACTAGCAGCATTGTCACAAAAATTAATTTCAAAATTTGAAAAAATTAAAATATAATTTAAAAAACAGAGCTGAAGCCCTGTTCTCACAGTCAAGCAGTATTATACCATTTCAAATTGAATGTTACTTGATTATTTTCTGAATGATAAACTATAAAAGGCGTACAGACAAGCCAAATTCCAAGTTTCTGTCAAATAATGGAGTAAAACACATGAATTAGTTTGTTAAGTAAGAGAATAAACACTTGTTTTGCTATTAGGTAGAAAAGTAAATGAGTAACATTTAGTACAGTTAGTACCATCATTGGTGTTAAATTGTATTTCTGGAGCCATTATGCCTTTCAGGCTTGCAGTCCCAAGAAGTGAGTATGGCTTTTAGTTAGGAAAGGGCCAGCAAGGTTGTCTTAAAAATTGGGTTCAGAAGTTCTCCTTTTATACAAGAAAATGTTAAGCATATACTTCATGATATTAAACCTATATGGTCAATTCACAAAAGCCTCTTCCTAAGAATTTTGACTGTTACACCTTTTTTTTTTTTAATTATCTTAAGATACTCTTCTCATTGTTTCTCCTTTCCATCTTATTTCTATTACTACCCATTGTTTGACCCAATGACTTTACCTTTTGGGTTGGAATCTTACTGGAGACTGGTACCTTATTCTAGCATCCCGGGTGTTTATGGTGCTTACAAAGTAAAGCAGCTTGTACATGGTATTGAAGAACCTTTCCTTTGGAAACTCATGACAGAATGGACTCTAGTATGCAAAAAAGGATCTTCTTGAATTAAAAATGTTTTACACTTTCTGTTGTGAAAATTCTTGCATGAGAGCTTGTGGTTCTTGTAGTTGGTAGTTAGAGAGGTGGCAAAGAATAAGAAACACTGAAAGTCTCTGTAATGCTATAAAAATTAAGAAGAATAGTTCAAAATTTCATGAGGAAATTAGCAGAGAACGACAGTAAGTTCATCACTCAAATATACACTGCAAGTCACCCTAACACTGAGCTGGGTATCTAAGAGGATAAGTTGAATTATGGAACTACAGAAGAGTAGTATGGAAAAGGCCCTTGTGGGGCTAAACTATTCTCCTGCCCTTAGGTAGCATGACCAATACCTATGGTATTTTTTGCAGATATTTAACTTCCAGTGGCAGAGATTCTAAATGACCTTCCCAAGCCACCTGTTCTTTTGCGTTACTGTCTTTATTAATCTTTCTGAACGCTTGACTCTTTTACTTAAAACCAATTAATCTTTAATGAACAGTAATTATGGGTAGAAGAAAACTCTAATCTGTGTGTTCTTTTGAACTTCAAGGGAAGCTATCTCAAGATCATACTTTGAAAACACATCTCTCTACTCTCAGCCATGTGTTGCAATCACAACTGCAGGAATTGCTCCCCAAAAAAGCAGCATTGGGAGTGTCAGTAACATCTTGTTTTAAAAAAGTTAATGTTGCTAAGCAAATAGAAATGAGGAGACAGCAAAAAGTGGTTGACCACATCTCTGTCACTTATTTGTGATCTAAGCAAATTTGCCAGTGTTTGCATTAAATGCAGCTACTTTGTCTTAACCTTGAGTTGTTTCCGCTTCCCCAGGGCAGGCAGGTAGCCTCCTCCACTGCCCTTCACAGGCTGTGTTTCTTTTGCCCTCCTAACCCTGCAACAGCTGCCATCCCCCAGCTCACTGACCAGTGCTCAGAACAGGACAGTTGCTGCTCTGTGCAGAGGAGCAGGCACATCAGTCTGGCTGCTTCCCTGGGATGGGAGGACGATGGAGAAGCAGAGAGGGAAGGGCAGTCAGTCCGCAGGCTCAGCAGCGTGCGTTAACGCGCAGATGTTCTGCAGTTTGCAGGGAAGAGTACCTACACTTGCTCTTGCAGGAGCTGCTGCCCCATACCAAAATACCCCTTTCAGGGTAGAAGGAGAGCCCCAGCTGTGAGCTTTGTGAGGTCTCCAGCTGTGCACAGTGGAGATCATTTCATTTGGACAGCTTTTACTGCCGAAACAGTTGTCCTTGGCTGGATGGCAGACCAGTTGCCCTTGGAGGGATTTAGACAATATGCTACGCATTTAGTTACGTTGATCTACTTGTCAATTTACATTTCCATCTTAATAATTCTTTTATTTTGAAGGATGGCTGAGCATAGAGGGAAATGTTATATTCCTGACAGCTGTCCATGTACCTGGAAAGACAGGGAATTTCTGTCAGGAGAAGTAATAGCTACACCGTGTTACACCTGGTGAGTACAAGCATTTTGCATACCTCCATACCATCTGAGTCTATCCACAAAGTGAAACTGATACAGGAAACATTTTGAGTACATTGAAAATCAAAAATGTATATGCTTTTTCATAGACAGCTACAGGATATCTATTGTATTAGGTGCACTAATACACTTGGAAGAATAAGCAGATTTTTGGGCGAGTGCTAAATAAAGTATCATAAAGACAACCAAGGAGGAAAAAAAAGATAAATTATAATTATAATTTGCTGACCAAAATATCTGTCTTCAGCTAAGTATATATTTAATTAAAAACGTTTGGCAGGGCTGCTTTTAATCAGGTAAAAACTTCATTGGCAAATCAACTGAGCTTATACACTTACAAAATCAAAACTAGATACTGTCAGTTCTACCTTTATGCAAATTCATGGAAGTGACTGAATGGAGCTGACAGCAAAAGCAATCCTGCAAAATATCAGCATTTATTTCTTAAGTTCATTCAGTACTTGTCTGATGCCCTAAATATCTTACAGGTAGTGACTGGAGGTCTTTTGCATTGAATATGTGGAAATTTTAATCAAAATTTATTGAGAAAAAATAATATTGGTGTTTTATGAATGAACATGTTGTGGCATGGTGTCTTATCTAGACTGGAAGCAGTGGTGGAAATATTTACATAAGCCATGAAAATGTTAAGATTTTGCATTCATTTCTTGTGCATTTTTATTGGACATATGTGCTGATGGCAAAATGCCCAACACTTTTCTGCCACGGCATCACTAGTAACTTCAGAAACAATCCACAGGATAGCTCTGTGTTTCAAGGTCCAAGAATTTTCTTCCTTTCTTGAATTTCTGTATGACTTGGAGTGAAGAACCCAAGAAAGATTCTTCTTGACAATAAAAAGAAAGTGACCCTGCCATAAGAAGATACTGATTGCTAATTTTCCTTACAGTGTTTGTCGGAGAGGGATATTCAGTTGCACTAGTTACCCCTGTCCTGCTGTATGCACTATTTATGGAGATCGACACTATTATACCTTCGATGGATTGGAGTATGATTATGTCAGTGACTGCCAAGCTTATCTGCTAAAGGTAGGAGGGCTGTTCGTACATTTTCATGTGTCAAAGTGGAAGTTTCCGTGAGAAAACAAGTATTTTAAACATCGGGAGATGATCTACAGAAACAAATATTAAGAATACAGGTGCGGAACAGATGTGTCTGAAAGGAACAATCTGCAAATAGAATCACAAAATGGTTTGGATTGGAAGGGACCTTCATGCTCAGCCATTTGAAAATGGTATGTGGGTGTCTCCTTATGTACCTATCTATGTGGTCTAGAGAAAGATAGAAAACAATGTTTCCTGTTCTGCCTTAACCATGCTTTCATCACAGTGAGTGAAGAATTACACTATAGAAACTGTTCCAGAAGGAGTTAAAATCTATAGATTTATTTAATAATTATAAACTATGCTTAGCAGAGGGTTAATGATGACCCTGGGGCTGCTTGGAATCCTTTTTGAATGTGATCTGCATCGGATCTGGAGTGTATTTGTATGATAATATCAAACACAATGATTTCATAATTCAACAATGAAATCCTTCTTTGAGATTGTCTGGCAGATACACATTAATGTTCCTCATAGCACACATTTACAGTACATTGCTAGCCTTTTTTTGTTTAAAAATACCATTACTGACATTTAGAAATATATTCTATTACTAACAACACTATTGTTTATTATCATTGTTGCTATTATTAAGGCTAAGAGTCTGTCTTCTGAGTTACAGTAATGTGTTTAGAAGAATATTCATTATCTGTCAACCCTAGCTGTCCAACCTTAAGAAAAAGGATGGTTTCTCAACAAGGACTATTGCAAATAGTTTATTTCATGTACGCTTTAGTAGAGTATTCACAGCTGTGAAACTAAATAGATTGGTTCCCGATTTCTTCTTTGTTAAAAAAAAAAAGAAAAAGAAAAAAAGGGAGGAAAAAGAAGAAGAAAAAAAGAGGTTTGATAAAGATAATAAGAACACCTTATAGCAAACTCCTGACGTGTATCATCTTGTATCATTAAAGAGCTCTTACTTTTAGAAGTACATGAACCATTGCACAAACCTTCCTCCTTTAAGATGCAAAAAAATAGGGGTTACTTTACCTGTAAAATCATCTTGCCTGTATGATAAGGTGGAAAGGTGTGTTGTCATTTCTTTATTCTTACGCCACCCAGTCATAGAGGTGTGTAAGACAAATCTGTGCTGCCTTTTTGAATTTCAGTATGATACTGGAATGTTTTGCTTTTACAATCAAACATCACCTGCCACTCTACTGTATAAGAAAGTACCTATCCGGAAACAACCCACGGGGGGCATTTACCAAGGAGAATTCATGCTTGACCAACCTGGTAGCCTTCT
>NW_010274923.1:0-5852 GCF_000690775.1 Eurypyga helias | reverse complement strand
GGAGTTAAACCACAACAGTCCTATTGGCTTCCATTACTTCACACTGCTTTTTACTGCTGAGAACGGGTTTTGAAGAGCTTGTGCCAACAGCTCCCTCAGCTTACCCACTAGATAGAGAGGGACTGGAATTTCATCGTGCTGAAACTGAAAATTTTCAGCAGAGGAATGCAAGATGGATTAATACTGTATATAATGCAGTAATCCACCAGATTCCAGTGATCACACTGTAATCCACTCAAACTCCATTCAGAGGAATATGAACTGTAACTAAACATACCTCACTAAGACTTTAGTGACCAAAATATTAACGAAGGTAATTTATATTTCCACCACCATAATAATTATTATTAATGATGCTTAACATAAATGTAACAAATTCCAAACCCCACAGACCCCGTTACTGAAATACAGGCTTTCTTCTCAGAAGGCAGAGTTTACCCTAGCCTGCCCAGAGTTTGTTCTGACGTTATCCATGTGTGTTATAAGTATGTATGTATGTACAGCTGCCACAGGAGAGCCAGCATTGTTACCACGGTAAGGAGACCTGTACTGAAAGCCAAACAGCACCTCAGGGCTGCTGCTGGGTTTGGTTTACACTCCAGCAAAACTAAATGGAAACTCCAGTCTGTTCATATGTGGTGATGTATCGCTGCATAGCGACAACAGGCTATCAGACTGATGTTTCGTGAGGGCCCAGACTTCTGACCTGTGCTGAGTGTTAGACCTGAGACATAAACTGAAATGCTTGAAGACACAGTTAAGTTTCAGTGTAACGCCTGTCAGGGTAAGGCTTACGTAGAATCATAGAATGGTTTGGGTTGGAAGGAACCTTAAAGACCATCTAGTTCCAACCCCCTGCCATGGGCAGGGAGGGTTGGAACATGATGCATGGCTTTCTAAATCGTGCTGACAGGCCACAATGCAAAAGGAAAAACATGAGAAATTGTGATGAATCGTACTTAGATGGTAAAAGCTCCTTTCCATGACACTTACATTACTCTTTAATACTTTATTTAGTTCCTTCTCCTGGCAAGTGTGTCATTCCCTTCTGCTTCCCAGCTCAAGTCTTGGGTTAACAGAAGGGATGCTGTTGCTTTATGCATACTATATAGAGAAATCCCACAAAAAATAGGCAGAACCTTTGGATTAGAAGGAATTTATGAAGGAAAAAAATTACCTACTCAAGCTTGAAAGAGATTATAGTCTCGTGCATTAAACAATCGCCTAATAAAAGTAATCGGTGGTCTCACTCTAATTGTGTTGTTTAGGTTGATGCATGCATTCTGAAAACAAGGAATGTGATGACACTGTTATGCCAACTTCTTCCACTTTGCTGCAAATTACTGAGAAAGGTGAGTACTTGGCTCATCTGTGGTATTCTGAAGGCTTTGGGGGGTGGGTTGTTTGTTGTGGGGTTTTTTTTTGCTTGTTTTTGAGAAATACCCTTTTTTTTATATATATAAATACAGAATAAAGCAGGAAGTGGCTGTCTTAGACCTGCTGCACTGTGGAGAGAAGACAGAATACGAACTGGCACAAATGCACATGCTCCAGAAAGGAGAGCCGAGATGTTTGGCATCAAGTCTTTAGAAAATCATGTAACAAACATGACGTTTTTAGAGAGCAAGTAATTACAGCACTTCGAAATGCAGGAACTCCCGTTTGATAATAACACTTGCTGAATTTTCAATATTGCTTTCATTTGTGGAAAGTCGGACCAGGTTAATCTGAATTCAAACTGTTGACCTTTGTCACATCTAATAGATGTCCCACTATTTAGCAATTACAGCACCAGCTAGTCTAACTGTTATCTATTTTTATAATGTGAATGCCTTTCCTACTCATTATGGATACCGGTTTTGTAATTAATGCTTATGAATGTCTTAATGGATGTTTCAACCCAAAGATGCTGCTAATGGAGGTTTTATATAAAAGAACCTTGTGCTGCATATGCTGTATGTAACACTACTGTCCAAGTCTGTAAACTCATCTCTGGCCTACTTCAGTCTGTTTTTGTAAAGCAGAATCAGGAATATAGTCTGAAAGCCTGTGGCCTAAAGCACTGAAATGTTAGCTATGATTTACACCTGCAATGAAGTAGTTTTAGGGGGAAAAAAAATCCCTCTTTCAAGAGCTGCACCACTGAATTCTACTCCTGTTGACGATTCCTGTTTCCAAAAGTGTATTTTGAAGCGCTTAATACTCTTGACTCAATCCCTTTTTCTTCTACATCTTTATTGTAGGTGGCAGTCGTTGCTTCCCTTTTTATTAAAACTTCCTGAGCGGAATTTGAACTGCCTGTAGAACCACTGAAGTGTTACGTAGACTTTACGTTATACCATTTAAAATTTAAGAAAATAGATACTGATTATGAAAAACTTCTGTACCAAGGGCATTATTTGTCCTCAGGATGCCATGGAAATATAACCTGGTGCAAAATACATATTTTCAAGTTTATCTGCTCTTTGTGCATAGGCTTTTGTTGCATTTTTGTTTTCAATTCACCTCTGTCAAACTCTGTAGTGTGTTAGTTCAGCTAAATTAAGTCATAGTTAAACAGTGATTTTTTTTTTTTTCCTCTCTGTATGTATTATGCTTGCACTGAGCAGAAGCAAAGCTGCCTGTGGAACATAAATACTCTCCAAAATATCCTTCTGTGTTTACTTAAAAACTTGTAGTGCTAGAATTTGGAGAAAAAGAGAAAGCCAACTTTAATACACAAACTATTCGAAGTTGTTTATTCTTGTATGAATCAAGCATTCAAGTTAGTGTACAACAAAAGTAGCTTATTTAGTATCAAATACAGGTGCCAGCTGTACAATTAATTTCATGAAGAAGAATTAAAACGTTTCAACAAGACTTCCTCGTACTCCTTCTGTGTCAGAAGTCCCTGAGTTACGCTCTTGCTTTCCTCAAATTTCGGTAGAACCACTGCGATGTATCCCTCGGTTGATGGCTGAAAAAAGCAAGGCTGGAGCTAGCACCAAAATAAAAGTTAAGAGGAATAAAAAGGCAAGAACATTCCTTACCTTTTCTTGCAGGAGCGCTGGATGGCTAAGGATGTTCTCATTCACTTCTATCAGCCGCCCCCGTATGCAACTGCAAAAGCGTTAGGTTGCAGCAGCAGTACGTGGTAGGGCAAGGTCAGAAGAAAAAGGGAACAGCCTGACCTGTAAACGGTGTATTCCTCGCCATCCGATGAGGATATCCTGCACAGAGGGGCAAGTTCTGTTAAAAACTGAGCTCCCTGCAATTGGAAAAAAGAAAAAAAGTGATTACATATATATACACACACCCTTTTAAACACCCAGGGCTTTTCAAAGTTATTCCCCTCAGCAACCCAAGAAGCTTGTAAGCTTCAGAACAAAGCAAGGAAGCAGGATGGGAACAGGCCCCCACAAGTCACAGAAGGGAACGTGGCATCTTCGTTAACATGCAGAAATAGATGAGAAGCTTTTAAGAGCTTACAAATTTAGTCAGAATTCAATTTCTTGTAGTTTAATCAGATTAAAATCAGCAAAAAGAGGAGTAAAAGCAGCAGAGTTGACTTCAGTTATAGCCAAGTTAAACCCACTGTGAAACACAGTGAAGTGACCCATCTGCTGCCCAGGTCCCTCTGACAAAAACAGTCTTCAAAGCCTTTGCAACTATTTATTTATTTACTGGAAATAACATTTCAATATTTATGAAAGCCTATTTAAGTCCCTCTATATGGTATGAGAAAATAACTAACAGCGACCATTAGCCTGGGTATGAGCAACTCTGGAAACCAGCTGTGCTGTGAGGCCCTGGCTGGGACAGATAGACACCTCTTCAAGGTCTAAATTCTTTAACTGTGGATGGGCTGTTTGTAAAATAGAATGCAAAGGCAACTGGAGTTTCTATCCCAGAAAGGACAGAAGGTCTTGGGCACTGAGATGAAAGCAAAACCCAAGCAATCACAAAGCCGTACCCTTTTCGACTTCCCAGAGACTTTATTCTGGAGTCGGCTACAGTTGGGACTGATTTGGTAGTTAACGCTTGTAATTGTTTTTCCATTTTGAAGAAGAGGATGGGCTTCTGCCAAGGTGATCACGCAGATTCTGCAACAAGAAATAACAGTGATCGCGCTGCGGTGGTGAGAAGCCGTGCGCTTGGGCGCTCTGAGCCAGCTCCGCAACCTTTTCCGCTGACACTGGTGGGATTCAATGGGGACCGACTGCTTCAGCTGGGCTCCTCATCTAGAACGCTCACAAGACTTTGAGCATAGCAGAAGCCGTTCTTTGCTTACAGAATGAAGCTTCCCTCGGTAGTGCAGCAGGAGAGCTGAGCTGACAGTTCAGCCAGTGTCATGGGACAAGGAGGAGGCCGGGACAGACAGGGCCGGGTGATGGGGTGGGGCCTGAGGAGGGGTGTCTGAACGCAGTTTACCTGAGCTGATGAAGAGCAACGCAGGAGAACTGTTGGCTGCTGATCAGAGACAAATTTTGTGTTCCCACTTAGAAAATGTCAGATACAGGATCAAACCAGCCTCGCTTTCTTCAGGGCATCTTACGTGACGCGTGCTGTACCGCGCCCAGTGAAAACGGCTCAAGCCGACCTCAAGCAACCCCCGTGGAAGGTGCTTTATTTTGAGACGCCAGGCTGGCTCACCAAAAGCGCTCCACTTCTAAACACAGCCCCAGCCCTTCACTAAGTTGGAGCTCTTCCGTCTGCTGTTGTACCCGGCGCCAGCATCCTTGGCTCACTTGTGGCAGCTGCGGTAGCTGCTCACTGGAGGCGATCAAGCAGGGCACGGTGCGCGCTTTCGTAGGAAAACGCAGCGCAAGGCAACGTTTCTCAGAGCAGCTCAAGGCTGTCAGTGGTGGCGAATCCCGCGGGGCTCTGGGCTGTGGTTAACCCGCTGCTTCCCATTTCATCTTTTTCTAAAGGAGGGTTATTTCTTGTCACAGAACTGGAGAGTTTGCGACAAGCCTGGTTGTAGAGACTAAGCCTGCCCCCAGCCCTGGGTTGGAACACGCTTAACGCACATGCGCAGAGAGCTCAGGACTCGCCAAGAAATCGACAGAGATGAAGCTATCCTTCTGTTTAAGCAGAGTGTAAAACCTAGAGCCAGGCCCAGTGTTAACAGACCGGTGGCTGTAGAGAAAACCGTAGCCCAGGACCGGAGCTTTCCCTGCGGATGCTGCATCCCCCTCCCTCTGCTGTCACAGCTCTGCAAGCTCCTGCTGCGCCGCTCCCCGCGAGAGGGAGCTGGATCCTGGCGAATGCTTTCCGCAGGCCCCAGCATCTCAGAGAGAGGGACCAGGATAAGCTACCTCCTCCTGACCCCAGCCTCTTTCTCGGGGAAGATGGCAAACCATCTATCTGAGCGGTCATCTATTTGCACTGAGACCTAGCAAACCAAGGAAAAAAAAAAAAAAAAAAAACGGAGATTTTTAGCTTTTCTAAACAATCTGAGCCGCAGCCCCACACGTAGTTCTTCCGTCGGGGATTACACACGCCAGGGATGCTCAGGATGCTGCCCGGCCACCCTGCAGTCAGGACAGGCTGCAGCAGTGGGGTAGGAGCTGGGGAACGTAAGGTCTCGTCTCACAGCCCAAACCAGGTACGGGGTTGACGCATCCCAAATGACTGGATATCCACCGCATCCAAGTAGGAGCGACGCATGGTATTTCCTATCTCGCAGTGGCTGGCTGTAGCACACCGAAGTACAATGAAAAACAATCACGTTGTATATGGAAGCAGCTAAATTATTTGCTCGGATTGAGCTCCTGTCCTGCCCGGGAGCAGTGGAGGTTCCCGGGAGTCAGAACTCGGCGGCTCCGGGCTGACCCCGGGGGGCTGGCGCCCTGAGCAACACCCCTCAGCCC
>NW_010274922.1:0-4560 GCF_000690775.1 Eurypyga helias | reverse complement strand
AAGAGTGTCCCTTTTGACATCATCTGATACAAGCAC
The DNA here is from genome assembly GCF_000690775.1 of Eurypyga helias. NCBI lineage: Eukaryota > Metazoa > Chordata > Aves > Eurypygiformes > Eurypygidae > Eurypyga > Eurypyga helias. The sequence goes on along the minus strand of NW_010274922.1, from coordinate 4,524 downwards.
TTACCTGAACGCATGGAAGACTGCAAATTATATGTCTTACAAAAAAAGCCAAATAAACTTATTAGTCAAGTCTTTTTCAAACTAATGCCCCTATAAATGTTTTTACTAGGGTGGGGGGATGACCCCCAAACTGCTGCAGTTTAGGAAGCACAGCAGACAGGAAGCCGGAATGGGTTAGTAGTCGCTGTGGCAGCACCTGAAGTTAGATCCTACTCTTGTTTTGAGCTCTGTGCTGCAGGCAATTGCAGATTACCTCTTCAGTGTCATGCAGAATTAATTAGCCTCATTCAGACCTCAAAAAAGGGTCAAAGGCAAATTGTTCAAAGCAAAATTTCTAATGTAATAGAGGGCAGGGGGGAAACAATTGAAGTAAGTAAATTAATATAGTTTTCTTATCAAAGTATTCTGTTACTTTCAGGTGAAACCAAGTAGTAATCAGGTGAACCTAGCTTCCTGTTGTGTGATGCCACCTGATCTCACAGCCTTTGCAAAGCAGTTTGACATACAGCTGTTAACTCACAATGACCCAAAAGGTAAGGCTTTGCCAGAGAAGTTAACAGAAGATTTCTGAATGCGTTTATGCAGTACAAGATAGGGAATAATCTTTCTCTGATCTTACAGAGAATGTACTGTAATGAGTTCATTACATTTGAATCCTGAACAAAGGATTCTAAAAGTTTTCCCTCTATACAGTATTTCTATGAAGTTCTTTTGTTTGAAGAAAGGGGTGGGGGTGTAATCTTCTAGCCTTGGATACTTTTCTTGAAATTGTTTTAATCAGAGAAAACTAAGTAAATAGCAGAACGAACTACTGAGAAATATGTACTACGTATGTTCAAAAAAATAGCATATTTCCACAAAACAGAGTGAAATGACAGTTGTATGAAGGCCAGTAAACGATGAATGAAAGTCCACTTGCCCAGAACTTGTCTGTGAAATGGCTTGCATAGAAATGTTGATTGTCAGTTGGTTTTTGAGTAGCTTGGTAATGTTAGACATGTAAAATTATTATGCTTTAAGCATGATTCTTTGAAGTCAAGTGGTGACGTCTTAAAATAACATTATTACAAAATGAGTTGTTGTAAGTTCTTTTGTGCAGTGAATCATTTGCTGAATGATTGAAGGGCTTGGAGACTTTCCTTTTAGACTCTAGATATCAGAGTTACCAGCTCCCTAGAATATTCTGGGATATTATACTAGTTTCTCTCAAAATAAAACTATTTAGTTTCATTCCTTCCCTATGTTCTTATGACCAGCTATTCATGATGATCGTGCTTTTCCTTTTTTCTCACACCACACACACACCCCCATCCTCCCCCCAAGAAAAAAGTATATAAAACAATATTTATGAAGTACATTCTTTCTAGCATTCTTTATAGTACCACTGTTTCAGCTAATGAATTTCATCAGTGCTTGAGCATGTATCAGCAGTGCTTTGGCAGCATACACGATGAGTTGCCATTCGGTCTGACAATTTCTGTATCCTCAGAGGTCCAAAGTACAACTTGGAATTTAATACTCTCTGTCGAAAGTCATGAAATGAAGAAGAGGATTTGGATAGAAAACAAAGCAAGTAGTGATTGCCTTATGCAGTGTTTGTTAAACTTAACTTTTCTGTAGTGGCCAGCTGAAGAGTATTGGGACTGTCTTTTGAGAATGCTCCTCATCAGAGATTGTTGCCTTGACTGACTTTCCAGAGGAAACTAGAGGATTCGTACTTGCCTGCCTCTTCTGCTTTCTGGCATTTATGTCCATTTTTCTTAATGCTTTCTGGGCTTGTGGCCATTTGAGCCCAGTTAAGGGAGACACTATCAATGTTGACCTTCCAGTGACTACAGGGATAAACTGGCAATGCTCAGTGCTTCACTGATTTCAGCCTCCTCCTTTACTCACCTCTGATTTGTCTAGCTAGCTTCTCAAATTTCATTTACCTTTTTTGCCTGCTAATGGCTCTGCTGATCAACTTGGCAGATACTGTAGAAATCTCAGTTATTAGTTTTGTGGGCAATAGTCAATGTTGCAAAAAAAGTGTCCCGAAGATTCCTTATGTAATACTCAGCTGCATTACCCCGCGTGCATTCTGGAAGAATGGATCTGTGGAGTATCTGGCACTGCTTGAGATGTTCGACTGTAGGAAAAGGCTTCTCTTACAAAGTGTTGCTTTTTGCAGCTGTTTACATGACATTTAAAGCATGAATATCTCTTTTTAACTTCAGAACTACTTTGTGAAGCAAGTTTCCAAGAAGTTCTTCAGGAAAGCATCCAGAACATGAAAGCACACGAGTGGATTCCTTTATGGCTTCTCCGGTATTCAGTCATTGTTAAAAGCAGAGGAATTATCAAGTCCAAAGGCTATATCATGCAAGCTAAAAGAAATGCTTCTTAAAACTCTCGGGTTTTTTGTTTCTTTGTTTAAATGGCTTACTGTTTTAATTTGTTGGGGATGAGGAGAATGTTGGTGGGTTTTATTTTTTTTCTTTCCATAGAAACACATTTACAGCATTTTAACAGAGACCAAAAGTTGTAATTATTCAGTGTGATGTCAGTGGGAGTGTCTGCAGTACTTTAACACTATTTTTCTTTCTTAACCTATTGACCAGATAATTTAAAATATGAAATATTTTGGATTTGGTTTTTTTAATTGAAATTATCTATAGAGAAACAGTTTTAAAATATTTTTCTTTGTATGACCAGTTCACTGTAAAATTATCATTATATTTTAGCTGCCATTAGGTAGTATAGAGAAACTTACCTATTTTTATTTAAAAAAATTCTTTTAAATAATAGTTACTTATCTGGTAGGTACATAGATTTCAAGCATTCAAGGACTAGTTTTTATAGAAAACTCTGATCTTTTATGAAAAATTACCCCTGAAAGTTAAACTGGTATCTCATTACTTGGTATGTATATATAGACAAATCAGATGTTTGTGTGTATGGGAAAATTAGTTTATTTTTAATATAGTGTAAAAGACCTCTGTGATTTAGAAAAAATGCATCTTCCAAGTTACTTTGACTGTTACTTGAATTTCTTTTGGCTTCTTTGTGCCTCAAAATGACTTTTTTTTTTTTTTAGTGCTTGCACAAGTGTGATATTTGAAATAGAAAATACATTATTGTGTGAATGTTTAAAATAACTCGTGCAAACAAATGATGAAAAAAATCTGTTAATCAAAAATTGAATTGTACCTGTCATCTGAACTGTGGCTTGTTTTTCTGCTAGTTGTGAACTAGGCGACTGTTCTCAGCCAACCCAGACAGGTGGTAAATGCTGAAGCGGTTCACTGTAGGATTGTGTAAAATGGATGACTTCTTTTGGGGTTGCCTAGGAAACTTTGTGACTTGAGTGCCATTTAGAAATGGTGCAAGCAAGGGTTAGCTTGAAGTCAGGTCCATTTCTAACTGTAGCTGCTGGCTTTTGAATTGCAGAGAAATTGCTGCAGCTGAGGCAAGGCTTCTGGTATAACGTAGTCTCTCTATTGAAACGGCCTTTTCATTTCCTTGGCCTTTAAATTAGTATAGATAGCAAAAGCTCAGCTTGCAGTGCAGCAGGAGCTGAGTGTCTAAAGTCATCAGTTTCCTTTTGATCTCAGGCAGGAGCAGGGCTTCATGTGAGTAGCGCTCGCTGACTTGGTTGTAGGGATTTTGACCGTTGGTCTGTAAGGGAATGAATTTTCACCAGCACCTTTCAAATTCTGTCACGTAGGCAGCTAGTGGAGTTCGAATGCTTGTAGGCAGTGTCTGGAGTGTCGGCTTCCTATAACCCATTCCACTAAGCTAAAAGATGAGGTTTTTTCAAGATGCCTTCTCTGTAGGTGGCAAATACTGGGATATTCTCCTGGACTACATCAGTTATTTTGAAAAATATCATTTTGAGAAAGGGCAGGAACCGGAACTAATAATGCAGCCACAAAAGCTTGAGGTGGGTTTTTTTACCTCCTAATCCAAACATAGTCCTTTTTCAGTGTTGGGTCAGGGTGTGTCAAAATCATGAGTTTCATTTTGAACGTTCTGCCATCTTTGAATTGCGTGCTACCGCAGCACTACCTGTTCATTCTGTCGCTGTTTGGCTGTTGACATTCTGTGTATTCGACTCGCATGTGTGTTCAGTTTTTATAAACTGAGATGCTACAAAACAAGAATTGTCCTAAAACGACATCTAGGCTGCTCTAACGGAGTAATTATTTATTTCTTCTCTGAACTGTTGAGTTTGCTTGCTGTAGAAAAGCAGTCGTGACGACATGACTTCTCTAGAGTCACGGGTGGCTTAGCGTTTTGTCAGGTTGTCTCATTGATTAGTTTTGTTTCAAAGTGGGAGAGACGGGATTTCCTTCCAGGGGGTACCTGAAAGTTTGAATTAAAATTTGAAACTCTTGTGGGCTTTTAATCTGTGCTTTGTGTGAATTCTCATCGTCTGCCACGCTGTCACAGACGGTGTCTTACACCGTGTCCTAAAACGGTCTGAAGTGCCCTAGGCTGGGGGTTTCACCGCCTAAGGGCACGGATCGCCTCTCCCCAGGCCGA
>NW_010274921.1:0-17936 GCF_000690775.1 Eurypyga helias | reverse complement strand
TCCCTGGAAATGTTCAAGGCCATGTCTTCAGTAGCTCCAGCTATGTCCTTACATACAAGTGGCATATGTACATCTTTCCCATCCTGTCCCCTCTTCTCACAAAATGCTCCCCATCACTAGTTGTGAAGTCTTCTTTAAAATTAGTGTGTGCCTAAAAAAATTCATAGCAGTTAGCCTAAAAGACCACTTAGTGCATTGGCTGGGCTTTATCTCTTTGCCATTGCTCCTCTCTACAGTCATCTCCTACCTTGCACTTGGATGCAAAGTCTCTAGCTGCACCATGATAAGCTCATCTTGATCCTTGTCCATAGAAATAGAGACTGGAAACTTTAACAAGACAATAATAAATGGTGCCCTAGGCTGCTTCAGAGGCACCTGTGATTGCCAGTCAGATGAGCATGTCAGCTATGTGCTTCCTGGTATTTGGTATCACGTTGCTCTGGTTAAATTTATCTGTCTGTCATTTGTGTGTGCTAGGGAGGCGTTGTGATGCCTGGTTAGGGATGCTGATAAACAGCAGGAGAGCTGAAGCACAGAAGGTAAGGTCTCAGGAATGGTGACGTTAATAGGAATTCTGCTACTGATTTTAATAGGACCAAGGTTATACTGGGGACGTTTAACTTCCCAAGGTCACACAGAGTCTCAGGGATGCAGCTGTGGATGTAGCCAGATGCCTTGGTCCACTCCTTAGTTTCCGAGGTCCACACCTCCTCCCTTCTGAGGAGTCAGGTCTGCTCATATCTTCCTCTGGACTATATTCCTCAGATATCCTTGATTATTTCCTTTCCTCAGAAGCCTATTTGTAGACAAAATTATTTCCCTTATTCCTCTTTCCATGATGAGAAGGAATCAAATGAATCGTGATCTAGAGCAACATATGTATTGTAGTAGTGGGGTTTTTAAAATTTATTTGTAAAATTTGTTTGATAAGGAATTGGCCTCATATTTAAACATTCTTGAAATAGCAATCTAAAGAGATGTTGAAAAGAGATAAATCCTTAGTTTTACCTATGCTGCTGGCTGGAATCACACAAAGCATGGAATAGCGCTATATAAGATAATGCTCTTTGTATGGTCATATGTGCAGTATAAGCACAAAACTGTGCATGGCTAGAGGCAACTTCGATTTTTATAGCCAAGCAGCAGTAGTATTCAGGTCTACAAGAGAATTTAGATGCCCACACACGCACAAAACCCCATCGTGTACTGGTGCAGCGAGGCTGTTGTGGGACCTGGAGCAAGAAATGGAGAGGAACCTCCTTTCCTAACAACTGGGGTTGCTCGGCCCGGTCCCCTCTGGCATGTGGGCTCAGAGCAGCTGTGTCTCTGGTGTATTTAATGAATCTGCCCCAGGTCTTGCTAAGCATTGTGGCTTCTGCTGGGCTTTTAAGGGAAGTGCCAGGTGAATAAGGTGATGTGTTACTTGGGTGTCGCTCGAAAATTCAGCGTAGTTCTTAAAAGTTCAAACTTTTTCCTACTTTGGGAAATGAAGTAAATCATGCCCAGTGGGTTTCGTAAAGCAAAATGCAGACTGCTGTTATGGCAATGTAAAAGAAGAGTAAAAATAAAGATAAAGAACTAAAGTTTAAAGAGTTTTCTGTAATTGTCGATTTCAAATGCAGAAGCCCCTTAGGCAAGTGTCAGGCGAAGCTGGTAGGAGGGAAACCAAGAATAGTCTGTAGAAATAACTGCAACATGCCGTAGAAAAATAGAAGGAATGAATCAATTATATGGAGCTTTTTAAGCCATCCATTAAAGAAAAATATTTCTTTGCTAAATGCCATAGAACGAGGGAAAAGATCTGCCACAATAAGTTTATTCCTATTAAACTCCAGCTTGTCTTCCATAAAGACAGTAACGCTGTCTGTTGGCCTGTGTGAATTCTTCAAGATGCATTTATAGTTATTCTGCTGAAACAGTTCTGGCCTGTATTGGTGGTTTTCTAGGCAGGCTCATAGGGGTGATTATTTTCACCTTTTTGATTTTCAGTGTGTCAGATTCAGATACCCTGATCATCATCTTTGTGCGAAGGCTCGTGCTGGTCATGCCTTTATGGGTATCTCAACATAGAATCATAGAATCATAGAATGGTTAGGATTGGAAGGGACCTTAAAGATCATCTAGTTCCAACCCTCCTGCCATGGGCAGAGACACCTTCCACACCTTCCACCTAACATGACCTAGGTTTCAATTTGTTAAGGCTTGTCCAGCATCTGGAAGTGATAGCTTAAGAACTGACACGAGCAATCATATGCCGCACCTGTCAGGAAGCAGCCAGATAGCCAAAGGGAATCACTGAGGGACTGGACTCTTTGCACGAAGTGTGCTTAGCTCACTGGACAATTCTGAATAATAATCCGGTGAATTTCAAACCTGTCCTGGAATTTCCTGAGCAGAATAAAGACGTTGGAGAAGTTGTTTGATGTTAGTAGTTTCAAGTTTTCATTCGAAAGAGGTCACAGCAGAATAGGGCAAGCTGAATATGTCCAATATGCTGGGAAAAGAGAAAAAAATCACTTGCTAATAAAATGTGTGCTGAGGAAATCTTGTGTGCTGGAGCTGGCGAGCATCACAGAATCATACAATCACAGAATGGTTTGGGTTGGAAGGGACCTTACAGACCACCTAGTTCCAACCCCCCTGCCATGGGCACGGACACCTTCCACTAGATGGTTGAACCATGTACCACCCTTGATTCCTGTGTGTAACTCAATTCCAGACAGATGTTAGGGAAGTAATTATTTAGAATTGGACTGGGGGCATTAGATAGCCCAAATTATGCATGTGAGGATTTTCAAAGTGGTTTCCGCTGATTCAGCTGTGAGATATTTGGTGTTTTATTCACCTCAAAGGCTGCTTATTCTCATGAAGCACACAGAACATGCGCTGACCACCCGCACCCTTTCCCTGGCCCAGGCCATGCCATGAAATCACTGCTCCCCTTCTGCAATCCCAGCACTTGAGAGCAAGCACCCATGCGAAAGCTGCAAGGAAATATACTGTAAAATCAAAAATCAGAGCAAAGTGCCCTTTGCTGGACCTTCAAGCAGCCCAAAAGAGCTGCAGTCAATGGATATCCATGACACTGTGGAGCTGGGCTGGTAGTTATGGTGACTCTGCATATTGTTTTTTCTTTGAGGATTCTTAAAATTTCTTTGCCCCCGTTTGGAGTTTTCACAGCACTGTTTCTGATGACAAAGCATTCATTCATTTGCTTAATTCTCAGTGTCATATCAGTTAAAAGAAAGAAGGAAACAAGACTCTTAATTCACTCACAGCTCTTAAATCTCTCTTTAAAGTTGATTTAATTCTGTTTGTTTTTATTACATCATACGAAGATGCATGTGGTTAACTGTCTTTAATTACCTTTGATTTAGTAAAAGTAACTCCTTTGATAAGATCTGAATAGCTAAAGCTACAAAATTGTGTTTTGCAGCTTTTTTCCTAAATGTTGCTGTTGTATTTAACACAGGAATCTCTTGTCTTAGCTCTCTTAATGACCCCCTATCTTCTATTAGATTTTTGTGTGAGTATTGTTTTACAAAGTGTACTAATGTTCTTGTTTTGTACAGCCTTCAGCTTTCTTTTCCCCTTTTTTATGGATACCGATTCGTTCATTTATATGACCAGAATGACTTCTATGACCAATTTAATTTGTACTCCAAAATATACAATGCGAAACACATATCTGTTTTCCTGGTTTTCTGATTGAAACGGATATTGCATTAAACTGGTGTTGGCCCGAGATGCTTTTTGGGTATTGTTGTGGTGTTTTAGCCAATTAAAGGAGAAGCTTAGGTATCGAATGTTGCAACAAAATCGTTTTCTTTGACCAGCTTGGCCACTGAAAGGAAACTGTCGGCAACATAATTTTTCTGAGAGGAGTGTAACCTATGTGTGCATATGTATTTGTTTTCAGCTGCGTCTGCCAGGAAAGCTGGAGAAAGATGTTACTCATTACCTCCTTGGAAACATCTGTCCATTTTCAGAGCGTAGCTTTTACAAGGCATGATATTAAACATTGCATTTACACATCCTGAAAAGATTTACAAGGGGAACAAAACTGTTACAAACAATGAAGGGAATGTGGTTAGGCTTAGCAGACAGAAATGAATGAACGTGTGTTGGTGGAGCAACGCCCTGCAACGCTGCTGCTGGAAAACCGAGGCTTCCCGCCTGGTTTGGGAACAACCCCGTCTGGGATCCCTGTCTTTCTCCCTCATGCCCTAGCCCTCTTCTTTCCAACCAGACTGAGTACATACTACATGGCACGGCTGTCCTGGTTGGCAAAAGAGGGCCAAGACCACTGCTGTGTTCTCCCTCTGCCCCAGCAGTGTGCTCAGAACCCGACTGGGACCTAGGTCGGTCACCAGAGACTTCCAGAAGGATTATGATAAGACCTGAAGTTCAGCTACCAAATTTATCAATTACTCTCAACTGTTATTGTTCCTTTAATAGCTAAGTAAGCTTTTATTTTCTGCTCTTTTAGTCATGAAAATTGAACTAAAATACTGATTCAATGTCCATTTTACAAGCCAGTGTTGAAAGGCACTGAGGAGTAAGAAGCCTTACTATTGACTGGAAAACAGATGGTATAATATCATAATATACTTTTGTGCATGGAGGTGACCCAGTTCAACACATCTTTCCAATGCCTCACATCCCCAGCACACACATATAGAGGAGGGACACAGATGACATCTCTGGGCCTAATGGCCCTTCTTCTATTTTTATTTCTCAGCTGGGGGTTGACTGCTTACATTTTTATAGTCACTTGTCCCTTTCAGCTCATGGAAGGGTTTCTTTTTCTTCTTTTGCTTCTTTTGTTTCCTTCTTCTTTTTTTTTTTTTTATTTTTGGACTAGCTGTCTTTCTCTAGAAAGCTTTCTCCTTTCAGAAAACCTTTAACAGGGTTGCACGCACTATCTCTCTGTTGATAGCGCTGCTTTTAGCATCACACAACTGTGTTTGTCTAAAGGAGATGTTTATTAAATGCAGATACGCATTACTCAAGTATAAGTTTCACGCTATAATTTTGACTGTAGCATCCTGCAATCCACTAGGGCATGATTTGGTAGAAAAATTATGACTGCTTTATGAACTCTGAAAGTCCACGTGTTACTCAATACACAGCTCCATTCTCCAGAGATTCCTCACAGGTTTACACAATGACAGAATCAGATGTCTTTTTCTAGATTTAAATTAGGCTCTAAAACAGTGAGATCTTTTAAAATTATCCTCACTAAAAATATTTGTAAGTCTGCAAGTCTGTATCTAAGCAGCTTTTAGTACAGTAAGTTGCAGGAAACTGTTTCCAGGACTCTAATTTTTGTTCAATGCATACAAATATTATGTTGATATATATTATATATCTAATATAAAAGGCAGTAATTTTTATAATCTGTAAGTTAACAATATTATTATTACTGTAATAATGTTCTAGTGTGCTTATCTGATTACAAATGCAACCATTCTTAAAATCAGTATTAGAGAAATTTTCAGCAGAAGTAGTCCTAAATCTCTAATATGTTATGGTGAAATGTAAGTCTATTAAATTTAAGTGAATTTTTAAATTAACAAAATTGTGCAAAGCAGTCTACCTGCTTGAATGTTTGCTTTTTACTTTAAATATTTAGATTTTTATTCAGACAAACATTTATTTTGTAAGTGTGAAGTTACAACGATAGCATGCCTTTGGAAATAACTTATGCATGAGAAGATGGACACCTGGGTACTCGTATCAGAGTGATGGTTAAAAAAATGCTAATTGACTTTACAGTTTATGTATCAGTCAATGTGGAGAATATGGCACAGGTCTTTGTTGCAATCTAATAAAATCATCTATCAATTTTTGGCTCTTACAACACAAAACTGTAAGCAAATAATAGAATCATAGAATGGTTTGAGTTGGAAGGGACCTTAAAGATCATCTAGTTCCAACCCCCCTGCCATGGGCAGGGACAAATGCTTATTACTACTACACTGGGCCCGGAAATAAAATTGGTCTTTGTTTGAGCTTGTAAATTTTCACTCAGCCGAAACTCTTACCTAAGTTGTAAAATAACTCAACATGCTGAGATTTGTGCTTGTACTGGGTCCCAAACATCTGAATGGCATAAACTCAATATGTCCTTCAGTGCCTGCACGAACTGTTTTGGGTGTGCAGTTTTTAAGATGAACCACGTGCTCAGGAGATCAGCTCACGCGGGTCAGAGACAAGCCGCCCGTCAGTTCCTTGTCTGCCTCTGGAGTCTATTACCAGCTGCAGATTTTGGATATGCGACTTGTTTCTTGTTTAAGTTTGGCATTAGTCTATGAGAATCTATGGTTCACCACTTAAAGATTATTCTACAGCCATTTAATGAGGACATATTAAATGCTTTTTTACTAGTGTTGTTCCTGTTTTAAATGGATTCCAGTATGTGATAACATTCTAGATGACTAGATGACTTCTTTTTCCATGCTGACTCTATTACAGAGGCTTGCTATCCAGCATGGTATATGGGCATCATTTAGACTCTGAAATTTAATATGAGACCAAAACCATAACAGGCATCCAGGTTCTTATCTTCTTCACCTGTCAACAAACCGAATCCACGCAATAAGAAATGTGCAGTGGGGAAAGTCATGTTTAAGAGATCTCACTCTGCAGCCCAAAGCTGGGCCAATACGGACCTTGTGAGGTCTCAGCAGAAACTTGGTCTAAAGATAAGGCTGTGATAAACGACCTCCCTGATTTCATATCCCATGAATTAATGTCTGTGAGTCAGTAATAGAAATGTCTCAGCAAATTCCAGCTACCATACTGACACAAGGAAACACCTGGGTATTATATTAGGTGATCTAGAAATAGCTAAGCTGGACAGATGAGGTAAAAGTGGGTGAGGGAAAGCAGCTTCTAAGATCCTTATTCATGTGGTGTTCAGTAATAGTATCCAAAGAGATTTTCACCCTGAAGGATCTGAGGATGTCTTACAGAAGACATACTGTCTTGAAAATCCATGTGTCCTGTTTCTGGACCACATTGTCTCTGGGATGAGGCTTGGGAGCTGTTTCCTTCCTTACACTGCATTTGCACTGGCATTTTTTAATAGAACAGAGATTGTGCTGATGGGCTTGTCTGATCTCCAAACGCCTTTGAGACATACGTAAACGCTGACGGCCCCTTTTGTGCAGAACCTGATCTCTTCTGAGCAGCACCCCTGAGAGATGGGGTGGACACTGGTCTGCTGAATCCAGTTACTGAGGAATTTCAATCACTGACCACAGGGAAATACACTACAACTTATAAAAGAGACCTCATGAAACTAGAGATTTCATTAGCAAGGTGTGTTATTGACCATTAACACCAAGCCCAGGATGTTCTGAAATTCCTGTTAAGGCCAACGTGAATTTCACACTGCAGGTCAGTCCTCAACTTTGCCAGTCAATCACTTGTGTGTAAGCTGAGAAATTCTCCTTTAATAAGTTGTAACAAAAAGGATATATGTGTTTTTACTGTACATGCACTGGTCCTGTCCTGTGCAGCTACATTGGTCCTGTGGTTGTACACCACTGAACAAATACAGTAATTTTTCTCTGACAAGGTGCTGTAAAAACTGAGGTTGTTAAATGGAAATGACCACGTTAATTTTACCTTTGAAGAAAACACAATGAAAAAAAAAATCAATGATTGCCAAATAGAAAAAACCAAAATGGATAGGGAGAAAAATAATGTTTTCCAGCAACCGTAACAGGGTTGCAAAAAAATGGATAGGAAAAAGCCCCTGAAGCAGTTAACACAGAACAGAAAAGCACAGTAAAAGTATTTTTTTTTTCCTCTCTGACACAAAAGATATTTAAAAAAATGTAGCTGTTCTTCCTTCTCTTCTAATCTAACATAACGGTTGAAAAGGTATTCTTGGATAAATTAACACTGTGTGGTGTTAAACACACCTTGGTCCTCATGGAGAGAATTGCGCTCTTTTTTTCCTGCAGAAAATTGCATCATGAGACAGCTCATGTTAGGCACTGCATCTGGGTAATGACTTGATAAATTACTTGACTCAATGGTTGCTGACCTCGAGTTTATAATGTGATTTCATAAAAACCTGCGTAAAAACTTAATGGAGATAGACATGGGGCTTTTCTAAATATAGCAGCAACTTGGAGAACAGTAAAAAGGGTAAGTACAAAAGTTATCCAGCACAGTTCCCAAGTTTCTCATCGACTCTAAAGAGCCTGGTTGTGATAAGCTTCTGATGCTACTATTGACAACTGTTTTAATGTCCTGGAATGTTTTAAAGTAGGGACACTCATAATAATTAGGATAACAATATAGGTCAAGACATGTAATATCTACCTTATACTTATGATACCTCGTACTAAATTCTTTAATAAAGCTATGACCTCTTGCTTACGATCTGTTACGTAGGCTGATGGTACACATATGACTCGTTTGACAGCTGTTTGGTTCTTATGTTCTGAGAAAACTCTATTTACGGTTTGTAGGTTCGTTAATATGGACACTGCCTGCCATTTGAGGTAATGCTATAGAGGCTTCCTATAAGTTGGCTGCTCTTGCAGAGAAGCCACCCGTCTGTTTCTAGGGAGTTTTATGAAGCTGGACAAGCTGGTGTGTGGATCCCATGAAAGAGCATGTAGTAATTGATCAAGGGCTATCGATGACGTGAAGGGAGGCAGAACTGAAAAGCAGTGAAAGGACTAAAGTACAGCAGGGGCTGAGGATGGGGTGAGTCCCCATGTAAATCCAGTGGAAAAAACACATGAGCTGTGAGATATTTCAGCAAGAGATGGCAATAAATTACAAGGAGGTTAATAGCCTTTATATCCAAATTTAAGTTTGACAAACTGTGGGGGTGGAGTGGTGGCAGGCTTCTTGGGTTCAAACACATACAGTAGTTTATTTCTCAAGGCAGCTAAATACCTAAAGTGTCTTTTTTATTTTTAGGGATTTTTAAATGTTTGGATTGCCTGTTGTGGAACAGTCGTCCAATGAAGATTTTCTGCCAAAAATGAGATATATTTCTTACAAAGGCATGAGCCTTCAACAAATGTTGTAAGACTGCAGAAATGTGGAATTTTAATCCTGACCCCAAAGCTGCCAGTTTTAGACTTTGTATGACTCCTCTCTAATTAAAATAATTTCTAAATGCTTGTTCTTGTCTTTTTGGCCGATCGTCTTTCAACCTATCTAGTAACAGGTAGTTATCTACATCACTAAATCAGGCCGAGTGCTGACATATTCATGGATGTGGGAGTTTTCCTCCCATCACTGAAGCTGACATGTCTGTAAGAAGGTTAAGGAAATCTGCTTTGCCACTGTAGAGTAAAATCTATCCTGTTTCTTGATCTTGAAAAGGGATTTCAATTCTACAATTTGTTTTGGTTTCATGAAGACTTGAAACTTGGAAAAAATCTAAAAGTAATCTCTATTGCCAAAACCATAACACTCTGCCAGCTCCAGCTGGATGTGTGTCAGCTACTACACTCCACTAACAACAACCGATCAGTGATGAAGTTGGAAATAACTGCAAGAAATTTGAAAACTGGGGAAGGTTTCATTAGTGTAACTCTAAGTCCACTCTTGCACTGACTTGTGTCTGATATTGTACAGAATGAATTAAAATTCTATATGTCAATACAGATTTTTAAAAAATTTATATTTTTAGGGTGTTCATTATGATAGTCTCAAGAGTTTGTATATGATCGACACCAGTACTAGTTACATTTTTATTTGTTCCTCTGACAAATCAATTATCAATCTTTAAATATTCTCAGATCTCTCTTAAATAAATAAATATATCTGGTATTTCATTGAAAGCATGCTTTAATTTAAAAGTTCTGGGTTTTCTAATTTATGATGGACATTGCAGTGAAAATTTTACATGGAAGTTGTTCACAGCCTTGGCACACTGGACATGCTCAGATGAACTCGTAACACTTGAGGGACATAATTATTGTTACCACTGTCAAAATTCCCGACTGTCAAACTGCTCATTTGAGATCTGATTTATATAGGCCAAATGCAATGTTTTCTAAAAAAGAACACCCAAACTCACTAAGTCTCTGTACTACTTTACTTCTTTTGAAAAGTTCAGAGTTCATTATTGAAGTCAATGAATCCCAGCACCATTATGAGATATATTATTCATCGTATATTACACCCGAGGAAGCAGGTGTGGAGAGAATTTCAGACAGATCCACAGAAGAACCATGGCTTAGTCCAGATCTCCAGATTTTCAGCACTCTCCTCCTTTCAGTCTCCAAAGGATTTTTAGATACTTCCACTCACTGTGGGGAGTATAGAAAGGTTGATTTGGTTAGCACTTTCTACCACATCATAAGGAAGCAAATGGACCCGTCCACCTTACAGCAGAGTCTATTGACATCTAATATTTTCTTCGTACTACTCTCCATCTCTGAAACCAGGACTGGTTTGGTGCTGCCTGTGCTGTCAGACCCTTTAAAGTTCTGCAAGCTTTGAACTGCAACTATGCTAAATATGACTAAATTTGGCAGATTTGATTGTGGAGGATGGTTGGCAGCAGAGCAGGAGATGCATTTTCTAATGGTTTGAACCCTTGGCAGAGTAACAGGTGCATCATCAAACCAGAGCACGTTCAGGGGTCTCCAATTGCTTTGCCATTTCCCCCAGCCAGGTTTCAAGTTCAAGTTAAAAGCAGCATCTGCATCACTTTTGGAAACTCTTTAGTCGACTTTAAACTCGATTGGCTCTTTTCTGATTGCAGTCACCTCTCTGCAGTTCCCCAATCATTCACAAAGCCAATTAGCTGTGGCCTTCGGTCCTTCTTTCCGGCTGTGGACTGAGGGAGGGAGACGAAGTCCATTTTGAGCTCCGAGACGCCACCTGAGTCCTGCAGCCAGCTTACAGACGTGCTCCAAGGGCAAACACGTCACAATACCCTTCCATTCACTTCACAGCTCCTTTTTTCCTCGAAAACAACTGATCTGTAGGCAGGAAAACCATTTACTCAAAAATAAAGAGTAAAATGTTTTCCCTCTTCGATAATGTTCCCTGTTCTTTCAGTAGGTATTATGTTCTGTAATGTGCTGTGTGCGCACCCATTTTGTCATCGCTTTGGGTCATCCTTGCTCACAATTGGTTATTTACTCAGGGGCTTTTGAAATTATTGAGTTGACACATCTGTCAGACAGCAAAAGCAGAAATGCTAAAAGGTCACTTGGAGAGAAACCAGCTGCTTCAGACAAACCTTTCTGCCTTCAAATAGCACAATCATTATAGTCTAACAGATGGGGCCTCTGCTTTCATTTCTGTTTTTCTCCTTCACTTCAGGTATTTAGATACACTACCTCATTGCCAGGTCAACACAGGCCTTCTTGTAATTACCTACACAATAGGCAGCTCACCGCTTCAGAAAAAACAGCTCCATTTTCTGTAAATGGGGAACCTGTTTCCTCACAGATATGAGTTACAGAATGCTTGCCACAAACTTTCCTATTAACAGATTAATTTTGACAGCGGTAAGTACATTTTTATTACTCCTGCTCCAGTCATTACACTATGAAGCATGCATTTAGTACTGATCTAACACTTCGGAGAGCCTGGGGGCTTTTGGCAAAGATGGTGATAAGGAGAAGGGAGTGAATAGTTCTTAACAAATAATTTATCCAACAAATTTGGACTCCCTCCCTGTTTGGCGAACATTAACCAGGCAATTGTCATTTCCTCTGATTTATTCAATATCCGTATTTTGGGAAAAGCGTCCGTCCAGGTGATTTATTTTGCAGTTGGTGAGTAATTGCAATTCCGAATCAAGGTGTTGGGCTGCTGTGAGTCATAAATCACATGGTATTGTTTCTGTGCTGTGATTGGGCAAAGAGGCTTTGCTTCTGACATCATTACTCTCCTGTTTTTTATGTTTTGGAGGAAAAACGTGTCAAAAACTTCACTGCTTATCTGTATGTGGGAAGAGAACAATGAGAGGCTGCAGAAATAAAGGAAGGAATGCACAAAGTGGTTTTGTATTAAAGACCTACTTTTCAGAAACATCATGTGCATCTACACAAATCCTTGCACAAAAAGAAGAATAATTTTCAACGGGAAAAAACCACAACAAAATCAAACCCCATGAAAATTACAGTAATTGTTTCAAAGAATCCAATTTATATTTGAATCAAATCCATGTCCAAAAAGAAAGTTACGTATTATTGCAGAGAGTGCAAATTTGAAATGTGTGAAAATCCATGATTTTCAATAGAAATAGTGGAACATTTTGTGTAATAAAATTCTTGCATTTTGGGCAATAACATAAAACTGAAAAACTGTAGTTTGGGAAGTTCATTGCATTATAAATGAAGCAGGTTGGGAAGAGGCAATTTCAAAGTAAGCACGTACCCGCTACACATCCGCTCTCAGAGAGTTTTTAACACAAAGTGGCACCAGGACACAGAAAATTGAAAACAACAAAACTGAACCCTTTGCAAAACTGTGATTCTTCGGAAATATGGAAGGAGGTCGGGGAGGATCTTTACACTGCAGGGCTGATCAGATGGTATAAAGAAAGAAAGAACAATTCAGAAAGTATCTTTTGGTTTTGGTGGTGGTTGATTTTAATGCACTGGCTTGGTTCAGTTATTTTCAGGTAAGTGCAGGATAGGCTAACCCTCAAGCCATGGTTAATAAATCTGAGGAATACTGCAGGCTGTATGAAAATGAATTACAGGAGGCAAATGTTTTATCAGAAGGACTGTGATGAAACAGGTCATAAAATTCTCCATAATGTGAAATCTCAAAAACCAGCCTTGCAATTTGGAGAGACTGACCGTCTGGTAAGAATGGACACTATTGGACACAATGCACAGTGGCAATCGTATGTGTTGAGAAAAGTCTACACAAGTATATCATAAGAGCCAATTAAACTGTGCTTTACTCAACAGGTAACAAGAAGTTGCAGATTCCTTAGAAAAATAAATTACAAAGGAATTCACAGCATTCCTTTGACATGAATAGGATTTACTGCTGTCACTTAATAGCATGGTGGCTAATATATAACAAGCATTGAGACTCCCCGTGGTCAAAGAGAAACATTTGATGGGAAGCCAGTGTCTGGTGAAACTTGACCAGTGTCACTTACCATAACACCTTTGCCAAAGTGAACAACAAACATTATCTTGAAATAGTAACAATTATCATTATTTCATTGAGGTTCAGTGACCAGAAAGAGAAATGCAAATGGGTATGTGTGGAATGACAGGATGCTCTCAGAACTGTTTTTCATCACTGCAGTAGAAACAGGCTGACAACAAGGTATCCTAAGCTTGTACATATCCATATGGAGTCTGGACAGAGAAAGAATGATTCCCATAGAAAGGAAAGGTCACTAGCACAGGGAGGTCAAGATCCCATGCTCCAGACTCCAATTTCACATATTGACAAACCGGGAAGTCTAAAAGTGCCAGGATGTTACTCCCTAAAACAGTACTGACAAATGTATTTGCATGAATACACAAAAGTTATTCAGGGTCTGAAAGATCCAAGGAAGAGCCAGTACTTGTCCCAGATGAATAGTGACATCGAGGACATCAAGGCTTGGAACCAATGCCAAAAACATAGGCCAAGTCAAGCAAGAGAGTCCATGCTGGCACAGGAAAAATTGTTCTCCTAGAGCAAAGTATGTACAGAATTGTTTAGAATGACTGGAAAACATTATGTACTTGTCCTAGACCATTATTCTCATGTCAGTAAGATAGCTTTACTAGAAGATACTAGAGCTAAACTGTGATTATGCTTGTCAAATGTGTTTACACTAGACATGGAATACCTGGCACAGCGATGCTTGGCAATGAAGTGCAGCTTAGTAGGCACAAGAGCTGTCTGCTAGTGGTAATTTTTGGGTTTAGATCTATAATCTTCTGTCTTTTATTTACACCAGTCCAATGGGCAGGTTGAAAACAGTGTCAGTATAATAAATCTCTTAAAAAGGGATTGTGCAGTCAGACTTTAATCCATAGTGAGGATAAACTGGTAAATTGCTCAGAGAAAATGATGCTCTGTGTAGCTCTGAGGAGAACCAGAGCTTGAAAACAGCAGCAGTGTCCTGGGAATCATCAGTCTTATGACACTGTCATCACGCTGATGGGAGATGCACAGTCCCACTGCCTAACAGCAGTGGTAAGGGTCAGTAACTATTTTTTTCCAGAGAAGGTGTTATGCAGGTAACATTTCTGGAAGGTTAAAATAGAAAAGCATGAGGATATTGTATCTTCAGACAAAAGCATCCTGCGTGGTAGCTGCTGTGTGAGGGAGGTGGAGTCTTGTGTGGCAGTGAGAAGGCTGTACCTCAGGGTCCTCCTTCCTCCCCAGCGGCTCTGTTGAAGGGTGTCCTCTTGCACCAGGACAGAAACGAGAACCTAAAATAATGTGTCGTGATTGCTCCTGCATGTGCATCTTTAAGGCCCAGGGATGTACTGAGGCCTCCAGAGACTTTTGTATTTGCGTTATTGGCTTGAATCAGGTCTATGCAAGTCACTGAAAGTCATTACCAGCCTAAGGTAGTTCTATGTCCAATGTGAATTGAATTGGTTGAGCTTGACAGCTGGGATAGTGCTTAGATGCTTACATGCAGAGGATATTGCCATCAGGTTTTTTCACAGTGCACAACAGAAATTCCCCTTTTTTTCTTCCCCCTCCCCCCATCCCCTTTTCCTGCCCCAATTCCCTTCTTACCAGCAAATATTCTGTAAGACTTGGTGGGACCTGGATTGGCAGTGTTCAGCCTGGAAACTATTTCCTGCACTGCCCAGGAGTCACTGGTCAAGGATAAGCCTGTGAGATCTGATAAAAGCAAGTCGAGATGCTTTGAGGAATGGTGGTAACCTGAAATGACTAAAAAAACTGAGGGTAAGGAATTTACACCAAAGGAAGCAGAGTGTAGTTTGGGTTAACATTATTTCATGCCAGCTTCAGCTGGCCTCTTTAAAAAAACGCCTAAAATAAAACATGCTTAAAAAGTCTACCTCCTAACTTGAATCCTAGGTGTTTCGTGATGTGAAGAGGTAACGTTATTATCATCCATCATTAAATCCACTGAGTGTCAAACTTATCACCTTGACACTTTAATGATCCTTAAGATGTCCTTGTAAAAGCTGGGTACCATGGCAACCACTCAAACACAGGGCCTTGGCACTGCTGAACTTCTCTTAATAAATCAGGCATAATTGGCATCTATGTATTATAATAAATTAAAAGTTATTCAACTGGAATGATTTTATATTGTACAATATTAAGTCATTAAGTTTTCTCCTTTGTGATATAATTCCTGCATGTGCTTTTTAACACAAAAAAATTTATTTCCTCCTCTCGCAAGATATAACTGAGGGGGTTCAAAGTGCAGCAAATTAGTGTGCAGCCTGTCACCCCCAGCCATGTGGGTTCAGCTTCTGGTTAAACCAGGACCCCGCTGAAATGATTTATTCCCAAGGACCAAAGTAATTAAATTAAGCAGATGAAAATTACCCATACATGTACTCAAGGCATCGCATGATCCTTCCGAGGTGATCTGTCCGTCTTGTTCTTGGCTTTGTCCCTCTGCTCAGTGTGTAGACGTGCGCAGCAGCTGGGCTGGATTGGCTTGGCAAGGGGTGGGGTTTTCCCTCTGTAGCCCCCTGGGGAGGGCAAGAGGGGACGTGCCACCCCCATGCTGCTCATGTCGTGCCAGCGGCATCCAGCTCTGTCCCTGCTGCATCTCCACTCTACCCTGCCTTGTCTACTCCATGTCACCAAAAGAACCACTAAAGAATTACAAACCCTTACAGGGTTTGTAAGGCACTGGCAAGCAGAGAACACATGCGAAGAAAATTGCCAAATACCCAAGATTTTCCTATCTATTCTGTCCTCTATGGCAACACCAGCTGCAGATGACAGGGTTTGAATTCATTGCCTTTGGGCTGCAAAAGGTCACCGTGCTATCTGCGTAGCATTTTCTGGGAACAGGCTGCCTGAATGGAATATCAAATGTTGGGTACAAAACCTGCAAAGCATATTAAAAATGTTCCCATGGCAGAATGAATAGACCTAATTTTGAAACATATCTTTTTTTTCTTAAAAAAAAAAAAAAGATTTTCTGAACAGTTTCTTGAACTGAGTTACAAGATATTTTTAAAAAATTATTATTTTGCCAATAGAATGTCTGCAGTGGGTACTATGGGAAATGTTAATTTGGATTTTTAAATGTGTATATTTTAAAGTGTAAATCTATTCTGGTGATGACACTGTGAAACAGAAAAGGAGGACTTTTTATTGTACTGTATTGTACTTATTCCTTAGCATCCAGTGGTGTTCCCACGAACAGCTGTAAGCTGAAAGCTCATCAGGTTGATGATGACAATACTCCCTCATGGCTGGGAGTGTTAGATGACTTTGCAGAGCTCTTGGCTAGAAAGAGAGTTATTCATGGACTCGGGCATGAGGAATGCAAGGATAAACCAGACAGTTCTTGGCCCAGTACTCCGTGCCTTGAAGCTACTTTTGTGAACAAACAGGGATGGAGAAATCCCAGTTACTGGTCTTTTTCTAAGGTGCTGTAACCTTCACTTTCCCAGTCAGGAGACAGTCAGCTTCCATGGACTTCAAGGACTCGGGGTAAAGGAAACATGGTAACAGACTACAGAAAAAGACCAAGAGAGTAAATTCACCATGATAATACAAGCTGTGCTGGAAAGAAGTGGAAATGAGGAGATTTGCCAGGTTCTCTGTCAAGTAACTGTGAGTTTTGGCTGGCCTGGGGTCTGTCTGAAAATATACTTGTTACTCTGCGTGACCAGATTTTGTGAGTCCATGTACTAATTTGTCCTGGACAAGCTCAAACACAAAAAGGAAGCCTACAGAGGGTGGAAGCAAGGACAGGTAGCCTGGGACGAGTACGGAGAGATTGTCCAAGCACCCAGGGGTGAGTTTAGGAAAGGTAAAGCCCTGGTAGAATTAAATCTGGCCAGGGACGTCAAGGGCAAGAAGAAAAGCTTCTATAGGTACATCGGTGAAAAAAGGAAGACTAGGGAAAATGTGAGCTCTCTGTGGAAGGAAACAGGAGACCTGGTCACCCAGGATATGGAGAAGGCTGAGGTACTCCATGACTTTTCTGCCTCAGTCTTCACTGGCAAGTGCTCAAGCCGTAACACCCAACTCGCAGAAGGCAAAGGCAGGGCCTGGGATAATGAAGAACTGCCCACTGTAGGGGAAGATCAGGTTCAAGATCATCCAAGGAACCTCTGTGACCCGGTGAGATGCATCTATGGGTCCTGAGGGAACTGGCAGATGAAGTGGCCAAGCCACTATCCATTGTATTTTAGAAGTTGTGGCAGTCCATTGGAGTTCCCACTGACTGGAAAAGGGCAAACATAGCCCTCATTTTGAAAAAGGGTAAAAAGAAAGACCTGAGGAACAACAGGCCACTCAGTTTCACCTCTGTGCCCAGTCAGATCATGGAGCAGATCCTCCTGGAATGTATGCTAAGGCACACAGAAAATGAGGAGGAGTTTGGTGACAGCCAACATGACTTCACCAAGGGCAAATAATTCCTGACAAGTTTGGTGGCCTTTGATGATGGGATTACAGTGGTGGTGGATAAGGGAAGAGCAACTGATGTCATCTTCCTGGACTTGTGCAAAGCATTTGACAGTGTCCTAAATTGGAGAGACATGGATTTGGCAGATGGATCACTTGGTGGATAAGGAACTGGCTTGATGGTCACACTCAGAGAGTTGTGATCAACGGCTCAATATCTGAGTGGAGACCAGTGGCAAGCGGTGTTCCTCAGGGATCGGTATTGGGATTCGTACTGTTTAATATCTTTGTCAGAGACATGGATGGTGGGATTGAGTGCACCCTCAGCAAGTTTGCTGACAACATCAAGGTGTGTGGAAAGGATGGGATCAAGAAGGACATGGACAGGCTGG
>NW_010274920.1:0-966 GCF_000690775.1 Eurypyga helias | reverse complement strand
CCCGCCCGCCCCGCTAAAGCGATTAAGATTTCTTTCCCCTCCCTTGGGAAGCCCCAGCCCGAGCCTCAGCCAAACCCGGGGGACATCAGCCAGCGGCGAAGGCCCGGGGGACGGAACCCGGATTTTTAATGTTTCGCTCCAGCGCATGGGTTTGGGGGTGGGGGGATTTTTGTGTGTGCCCGTGCGCTTTTTCTCCCCTTTCTGTGTGTCTGCGTGCGTGTGTGTGGATGGGCACAAGCTCGCAGAGAAAAGAAATTTTAGAGTAACAACTAAAGGCTTTCTTGTGCAGTTATTTTAAGGGCTTTGTTCAGTGCCTGAAGGGGGATGCGCCCATTTGTTCGGGAGGGGATTCATCACATGCCCCTTTCATGTGAACCAGAGGTTAACAACCTAATGAGCACTTGGTGAAGAGATGAAGCGTGTAAAGAGCCCGATTTTCCCAAATCCTGGGCTGCTGTCTTGGGGATGTGCTACTCTAACCTCTGCCGGGCTAATAGTCTCAGCACTTCCAGCGGGGAGGCCCCGGGAGGCAAGCGGGTCCAGCAGCGCTCAGGCAGGGCAGCAGCAGCGAGACAGCCCGCTTCCAATACCCCACCGGGGAGCCGGGGGGGCCCGGCCCCGCCGCTACATATGTTGGGTCAAGTCTCCCCATTGTCAGCGTGTAAAAAGGTGTAAAAACTCAATCATCTGTAGCTTTTTTAAAGGGAGGGCTTACCCTGGATTTGTTGCATAATGGATTGTTAAAAAAGTAGAGGGTTGAATTAAAACTGTTCCCTAGTCACTTTTAATTAGACCACTCTATTTAATTAGCAAAGTTGAAACATGCAATTAAAATTAGCTCAGTTTAGCACATATTAAAGGAAACGGGGGACGCGGCTCCGGCTCATATTAAAGCGAGTCGGAGGAGAAATGGCGGAGAAGTTGGAGTGCGAGTGCACCGACTCTGTAGAGGTAATTCAGCAAGCC
>NW_010274919.1:0-2198 GCF_000690775.1 Eurypyga helias | reverse complement strand
AGAGATGACATAAAAGAGTGTTTTGAGACACTTGCGGGGTTGTTGAAGGGGTTTGGACTGAGGAGTGGGTAGTTTAAATGGCTGGAGGTTTGGGGGACAGATGGATGGGAGGCTCTGGGGTGGGTGGTTTGGGAACGGGAGATGGGTTCATTTGGGGCAGCCGGAGGGATGACTGCCTAGTCTGGTGGGCAGGAGCCTTGGATGGCAACTGGGGACTCTGGTTAAGGGTGAGTGAAGGTTATAAAATGGGTTTAAGGTAGGGTGAGAGATGGGATGGGTGGCGCGATGGGGGAGGGTGGTAATCTGGAGGCATGCACCGGTTTGAGGTTGGCTGTGGAGGGACGAGTGGAGTGGTGTGGAAGTTGGGATGGTAAAAGGAGGGTGAGGGGACGAGAGTTGCGAGAAGTGAGTTGTGGTATGAGCCCATGTAAAAGCGGATGGGGAGGAGGGATAGGATGAAAAGGTGAGGGATGAAAGAGTGAGATGAAGACTGGGGGCATGAGCAGGTTGTGTTGGGCTATGGAAGGGTAGGTTGTGGATAGGGATAGCAGTTGGAGAGATGATCCTGAGAGGTAACCATGGTGTATTAAGTGGGTGATCTGGGTTTGATGTTAAAGATGTAATGAATGAATGGTGCCTTTTTCTGTCTATTTGGCAGTGAGACCAGTCAGCCTAAACAATAGGGCCCAAGTAGGCAACTATTGGATCTCCATCAGTTTCAGAACAAAAGTGCTAGCAATCCCGAAAGCTGTCAGGCCCTCTAGGTATCTGTTAATATGTGCTGTGTGAACAGTGTCGTTTTCTCCTACCATGGAGGTGATTTTATCCATTTCATCGTGAATGCTGTGGAGTTCCTGGTCGGTTTGTTTGGCCTTTCGGTTTGTTTTGCCTTTTTGTTTGTTTTTATTTCTTTTCCATGTTGTTATCATTTGCAGAACTTGCTGTTTAGGCTGTCTGGGTTATGCTCCCCCTGCTCCCTGTGTCATATAATCAGAAACAGTGGAAAAAAACCTTGATAATCTTTGAACATTAGTTTTGTCATATAAATGTGATAACAGGTGAAAATGAAATGGCTGCCTGTAATTCAGTTAATAGCTCTCTTTAGAGCGGATGCCTATTTTTAGCCTTACGTGTTCTGTTTGTGCTATCTTAGGTGATCTTGGAGGAATCTTTATTTTGTAGTCATCCCCACAACAAGCGGAGCTTGCGTTCTTTTAGGGAGCACAAACCAAAAAATCATCCGCTGTGCTGTTTTAGCATTACTGGGCTTGTGTGCAAGCCTGGTACTCCTCTGATCCCTATTTCCCTTTGTCATCCTCCGTGAGCAGACCCCCTCCCACCAAGCCTGACTTGCTAGGATTTGTTATTGGATTTTCAGCCTTATCCACGTGCGCCATTTGTGCCACTTGTAATTAGGATAGTTTGGTTTTGCTTTTTTATTAGTTAATAAAGGGTATTCACACACCAAGCTTTGGTTATGTGAGCTCAGCTGGCACAGCTTTTGTCTGGAGAAAAGGCCTTCCTCTTTTAAACCTTTGAGCAGGGTTCTTGTTGACAAAGCAGGCAGTGAAGTGAAAGGATGGGCTGACGTGTGTCAGAGCTCCCCAGTGCATTGCTACTTCTACCGGTTTCAAGAATGTGCATTTTTAAATGTTTTATGAAGTGACTAGACGCTTACAAACTCAAGACGGCTAGAAAAATCAGTAAAATAGATGTTGATTCGTGGTAGTGATGGATTTTTTTTCTCTAAATAAAGACGTTTTTTGTGATGCTGGCAGTCTGAACGCAGTGATTTCCAAATGAAAAATTATTTTACTGGCTGTGTAGCGCATTTTAGTGTAGGTCTTCAAACAGTTCACAAAATAAGATTTTTTTTTGGAGAGGGAACTTGAACGTGAATTTATCTGTGACTCTGTTAGCTGAGAAACGGCTCAAGTAGTGAGGATGGTTATCAGCTCGAGAGGGCAGGAAATCTCTGCAGCTGTAAGTTCTCCAGCTTACCCATCTGTCCCTCTTAAGGAAAACAATAAATACGGGAAATGCTAAAACTGTTTAAGCAGACTTAGGCTGGGGTTCTGCTGGTCGCTAAGCTCATCAGTGGTTTCCGGCTGCCAAAAGGAGGTGGTCTCGCTCCTTCTGCTTTATCCCTTCTCACAGATAGGAAGTGTTATTCCCTTTTGTCGTGGTTTAACTCCGGC
>NW_010274918.1:0-607 GCF_000690775.1 Eurypyga helias | reverse complement strand
CATATGGTGTCATGCTCAGCACATACAGTCAGGGGTGGTTTGGGCTGCTGTTGCTCTCAGGGCTGGCTGGGTATCAGTTGTGGGAAGCCTGTCATGCTCAGCACATACAGTCAGGGGTGGTTTGGGCTGCTGTTGCTCTCAGGGCTGGCTGGGTATCAGTTGGCTGGTGGTAAGCAATGGAGTTTGGGGGATGGGGGGGGTGGTTGCATGGGGGAGGTTGTTTGATTTGGTTTCATTTTTTATCAGTTTTTTTTCTTTTTTTCTTCGTTTTGTTTTTCTTTGTTTCCTTTTTTTACTTACTCAACTGTCTTCATCTCAAACCACTTCTCTCACTTGTGCCCTCCTGATTCCCTCCCCCATCCCACTGAGGAAGAGTGAGCAAGTGACTGGGTGTTGCTTTGCTGCCTGCCAGGGTTAAACTGCAACACGTGAGCAAACACTATTCCTACAGCATGAGTGACCAGGTTAAAGAAACTGGTTGGCAGACGAACATGAGGGTACATGAAGGTACGAAGTCAGTCACTTGGTAAGTCGAAAATTACTAATACTGCAAGCAGTAAGGTTGCAAATAAAAGTGCATGCTTTAAGTGCCGGATTTTAGTTTTCT
>NW_010274917.1:0-5536 GCF_000690775.1 Eurypyga helias | reverse complement strand
GAGGAGCTCTCCCGTTTCGGAGAGATGAGGCTGGACTGGTGCTACTCCGATATCCACTCCCCCTCCTCCCTTCTTCTCGTGGATTTGCATCTCTCTTTTGGGCAGCTCCCTTTTCCAGCACAGAAAGGGCTCTGTTCAGGTCTCCCCGCTCCTTTTCCAGCAATTGTTATGTTAAAATCCCCAGGACATGTTTCTGCAAAGAATTAAAAGAGGGTGAGGAAGAGATTGTTTTCGTCGGTGTCTCACGAAGTCTCTGACCTTGAGCGTGAATAGAAAACAAGAAAAAAGGGACTTTATGCTAATATCCCTCACTAAGCACAAGGGGGAAAAATAATAACGGCAAATGAAGATTATGAATGCAAATCAACTTAATAAAGAGACAGGGTCTGCGCAGGAGTCTTGTTTTGCTCTTGTACAGACGACTCGCATTGTCTGGTTGCGCTGCACCCCAGGTCTAATCGTTACAAATTATATCAGGATAGGAAAAGAAAAGAACAGGAAAGGTTTAATTCCCTAATTATGACATTGTTCATTTCCCCTGCTCACGGCTGGTCTTTTCAAGAGGCCTCTCACACCGGCCCTCCGCAAGTAGCTCAAAACTCACCTCCCTCAAGTAAACTTCCAGGCATTTACTATCGGAATGGGCCCACCGCCACGCTGTCCTGCTGTGCCGGGGCCTGTCCCGGGCTCAGGACCCCATCCTGTCCTAAGGGGGTGCAGCTGCTGTGGCAGGTACAAGGGTATGTCATGCCCACGCTGCCCAGAGCCCCAACTCCTCCACAGCCGAGGCACCAGCGGGAGAAAGCCGGGTCTGGGAGCCGTGGGACCACCCTGCTCTCTATCTGACCCTTCGGCAAGGGTCTGCCTCACGCACATTTATGGGTTTTCCTCCCCTTTTCCATTCTCTCCTCAGCCTTTTCAGCCGAGGCTGCCACGCTACGGCATGGGGACTGGCTCTCAGCATCTGTGTGCAGAGCATCCAGCATAACAAAGCCCTGATCCTGGCAGGGATCTCAGGCACTATCATAACACCGTCATAATGGCTTTAAAGCAGCGACAGCCCTGACAAAGAACACAGTCACGCCAGCCTTGTCCGCATCCTGATCAAGAGCGGCAGCGGGAACCCGCTGGCTTCTTTTGAGTGGGTATTTGTTTACACGCAGGGATGTTGCGATGGAAATGGCTGGGGCTGGTCCTCGGCGTGGCATTTCCAAGGCTGCGCCAGCCTGACTGCCTCTTCCGACTCTCTAAATACACCTTCACCGTGGGTGCCACGCTCCCAGACAGAGCTCTGCTTTGTAAGAGCTAAAAGCCCGAGCTCAGCCCCACACACGTCAAGAAAGGTCACTACCTTGCTGCGAGATGCTGAAAACCCAGCTCCACCTGAAAAGGTGATCCCGTAGCTGCTATGGTGTCTTCCCAGGCGCTGTTAAATCACTCCCCCGGACAATGTCTGGGACACAGGGGGTTTTTTTTGCCGGAACCCCTCCCCCCCCCTGCCGCAACAGATCAAGGTCAGCGCTCTTTAAGCCAGCCTTACCCTGCCCCGCAGATGCAATCAGGCTCCGACCCAACGGAAAGCGGACTCGACCTGAGTTGGAGAGCTGGCACCCTGGCAGGATTGACCTCCGGCTGCCGGGGTCCCCGGCGCCCCACTCCCCTCCGGGGACCCCGCGTGGCCCCAGGACAGTTCCCCCACGCTGCCGTGCCAGGCCGCCCGCAGCCTCAGGGCCCGCGTCGCCTCGGGGACACGCTTTTCAACTCGGCTAACCAACTCGTGGAGCGTTTAAACGAGAGCAAACCCTCCGAAACCCCTTAACCCCGGGAGCAGAGACCTCAGCGAGGTCTGAAAACCATTCCTCCAGCTCCGGGTCACGCTTCTCCATCGATGCCATGGCAGCAGAAGCCGTGGCTGGGGTTATCTTCATCCCACAAACACCCCCCCTTTCCCTTCCCTTCCAAACAACATCCACAGGAGAGTTTAGGCTGGGAACGCAGCTCTTTAATCTCCAGCAAGCCTTTGACAACCTGTCTCGTCCTGGCTTTTAGCTGCGTGAGAGCTGTTCGCTAATGGAGCATTAACCTTGGAGAGCTTCTGCAATTACTCCAACACTAATTCTGACAGTTTTTGGTGTATCTGTTTGTTCTTTTGACAGGCAAAAGGAATTTCTTTTTAAAAGCTGTTTGATACATTTGAGACCTTCTGTCCACATTTTCCTTTTTTCTGCTCGAGATGGGAAGGTGGGGGGAGAAGGAGCGGAGGTAGAGACGCTCCCTTCCGCAGACACGTCGGTGTAGGCACAAGTCAAGATGTTTCCCCCCTCCCTTCCCACCCCTGTTTTAAGTCACAGAAGCCTTTGGTCTCTCCTGACCTCATTAGGGTAATTAGTAAACCTTTTGAAGCTGGGAGAATGGCTCTGAGCTGTGGGAAAGTGAGGAGAGCAAAGAGCCTCTAAAAGGAGCGCGGGCGGACGGAGATGGGGGGAGAAAAACATCTTCGGCTGCCCAAGAGGTGACCGGCAGAAAGAGGGGAAGGGGAGGTGGGCGAGGAGGGTGCTGGCGGCCTTGATTCCCCAGAAAGCTCCCAAAATCACCTCTTTTAAGAGGATGGAAACTCAAGTCCTGGTTTTCCAGTAAGATGCTGCAGGCAGCCGAAGAGCAGGGAAGAGAAACGGTGGCGGGGCAGGCGCGGGCCGAGACCCGAGGATCTCGCTTCGGTTCTCTGATCTGCCACCGCTTCCCGGGATGCCCTTTGGCAAATCAGTTCTTGCTGTGCCTCAATCCCTCCTTCCTTTGGGAAGAAGGTTCCTTACGTGTTATTTTCGACGTGGAAAGCGTACGCTCTGGAGGGAAAGGGCCCCGCTCCGACTGCGCGGCCCCCGGCGAAACCACCCCCAGGGTAGTGGTGCGTGATGAGCACCGCGGTCCGATAAGGCAACGGGGGGACATTCCTGCCGGCCTCACAAGGAGGAAAGAGGTGATTTTGGTTTGAACGCCGCTTTCGCTGAAGTGACAAGTTAACACGCGCACGTGTGAATGAACGGGAAACTTCGTTAAGGACACGCCGTCCTCCCTCCCCGACTGAAGGGGGAAAATGCTCTGGACACGCTCATCCCAGCCAGCCGTGCACCAACACCATGACTCTGGAGAAGCTAAAGGTGTAACACAGATAAAAACCTCCACTTCTAACAGGAAAAAAAAGGCAGTCTCTCAACACTTCGCTATACATCGCAAAGGGCATGAACTTTGTCCCTCTCTGCGTTCCTTAGAAAGAGGATGGGAGAGAAAGGCAGATTAAAATAACGCTGCCAAAAATAGGGGATGAGAATATACGCCGGCACTGGAGAACCTGAGCCGACGCGCACCCAGGTCCCGCTGCCACGGCTCTGCTCACGCGAGATTCCCCTTTAGATGAGGCTCCCCAGCCTGGTGCCACAGCCGACCGAATACATCCCGTTGGGAACTGCTGGCCCAGCCGCAGAAGCCAGGGAGAGGCGGGGCCAGGGCGGGGTTTTTTTGGTGCCCCCGGCCCACGTTGAGAGGTTTAGATCGGATCCAAACGAACAAATCCCGCTGACGCAGCCGTCAGGGGTGGGTTGATGCTCCAGAGCCGGGCGACAGCTCCGGCAGCACCCGCGGGCTCCGGACCTGCAGGGATAGCTCTGCCGAGCACCCCGAGAAGGCGTTGGGGTGGGCACGCTCTAAAGGACCATGAGCAGGATTGTCCCGGGCTGAGCAAACACCAGGCAGGGAGAGCCGAAAATGGCATTTGTGGAAGTCAACCTGGGATATCCTTGGAGAAGGAACCGCTCCAGGGCTGTGCCAGGATACAGCCCCTCCGCAGCCCCGCCTGGGGTTTTGGAGGTAAAGCAGCACCGTGAGCCCCCTCCCAAGGCTCAAAACCCCCAACTGCATGTTCCTGGCGTTACAGCCCACCAGGTTTTCCACTATCACAAACGGCATTTACACCGCGGCTGTCAGAGCGAGGGGGGAGCGCGCACTCAGCTCGGCTTGAACAATGGAGCGATCGGGATTATTTTAAGTACACGATGCTTTTGGTCTTTAAGAGAGTAATTAACCACCAGAACGTATTAGCAGCGTATCAGGGATGCAGTACGTGCTCCCTCGCTCTGTTCTTTCAGCTGAAGGCTGGAATCCTTTCCAAGCGAAACCTTCCAGTTTCACCGCCCAGAAAAAAAAAGGCCAAACCAGCCGGTGCTCGGCAGGAGGCTGAGCACAACGAACGGAATGGTCTCTTCTAGCCGCAAATCCCGACAATTCCATTTCCCAGCTCTTATGAACCAGCAGCTGCGAGCGGTACCGCGACTGCAAAGAGAGCAAGAGGACGGCCGGGTGCCGCCGACGAGCGTTTGTCGCGGTCTGCAGCGTGGCCAGCATGGCAACGTATGGAAATCTGGAGAAGCTTCCAAGAGGGGAGGGAGTGAGGAGGCATCGGGCGGTGCCGGCGGATGTTCACACCAAGTTCGATGCCGTTCCAGTTGGGATTTGCCACCACGGGAAGCGACCATCCAGACCTCTTCACGCCCTGCAACCACGGTTAGCGGGAATCGGGTGATGTGCCCTAACGTGCCAGCCCCCTCTTCGCCTACTGATGTTAATTAAAGCGGCTGGTAATTGCAAGCACCTCTACATGGGCAGGGCACTCTCTGAACCCCAAAGAAACCCTGCCGAAGCAAACAAGATCCGTCCAGACCCCCAGCAATCCTGCACCCCATGGAAGCACTGCCGAGTCGGACCTGCCATCCCCGTTTCCTAGCCATTTCATCTCATCACCGCGTTGGAGTTTCACCCTCCCGGCAGGGACCCCTGGACGTGGGCTCTAGCTCGCCTCTTCGATCGGCACCATTGAGGATATTGAAGTGTAGGAACCTCTGAGCCCTTCATCTCCAATGGAATTGTGGGGACATCTTCTCCCTCCCCCCGGCGCAGGCAGCCGCGCATTAGCATGCACCAGGGCGCAGCGTCCCCTTTAATGTTTACTCATCCTTAGATTGCAGAAATTGTTGGGTGAATTCCTTCCTCAATTAGCTCTGCTACTCAGAAAAATATAATATTGTTCCATTGCCAGCAGAGTTAGGATCATTTCTCTCCTTTATACTTCTATTCCCCAGCGTAACTTAAAAAGAAAACGCTTCTCCCTCCCCCCTGCAAAGCCCCCTTTAAAAACGTGTAAAACAAAAACAACCAACGTTTCTGAAGGAAAAGCTTTTGTGGCTGAAGTGCCACTTCCATTCACCTTTCCATCGCATCAGGGAAAAAACAGAAAGATCAGAAGAAGGATTTAGACCAAAAGCCAACTAAGTAAAGCTCATTTTTCATACAGGATCGGGCCGGCTGCGTGGAGGCGCTTTGTTGAGCGGGACAGAAGAGGCAGCAGAGGAGACTTTACAGCAGGTTTGCAAATCTTCCCCGCTCCCTTCCCCCCACGGATTCCACCACGAGCACAGAGCCCCGTTGCAGAGCAGCTCCAGCATCCCCAGCACCAAGTCTCGTTGGCAGCATTTCCCGGGGGCAA
>NW_010274916.1:0-2106 GCF_000690775.1 Eurypyga helias | reverse complement strand
CTCAACCATGGGTTTTCTCTTGGTTGCAAACTTAAATAGCTGTTACTGATTTTTCTGTTTCTGGTTAACATACTAAAGTACGATTCATTTTTAACCCTCTGTATATTTTATCACAGTGTGCCCTTTGAGACATTTTTCTACATAATATTGAAATGCTTTCCTTCTGGTCAAGTAGTGTATTTTATATTAATGCCTCTCTTATTTTTCCCAACTGAGATGCTGGGCTTGCTAGAGAATGAAAACATTAATTTCAAGAGTAGCAGGCGTTTTCTTGTTGATGCTGGAGCAGTCTTGGAGTGCTGAAAGTCTAATTTCATTCTTTGTCTTGGAAGGTTTTGATGTAGATTAAGAAAATAAATTGCTACTGATATTTCTTAGTCTGGTGGCAGCAATAACTGAGATATTAACTCTGAAGGAGCTGCAGCACAGGGTAACATCACCTCTGTCCTGCCCGTGGTGAAAGGTGTTACATGGCAGAGAATGGGGCTGTAACATCTGCTGAGCACCAAAATAATGCCGGATAAAATCCCTCCAGTGACTACTTGGAATTATCCTGTAGATTATTTGACCAGCTGATTAGAAAAGTACATAAGTAATAATTATTACTTGGCGTAATTTGGGAAAATCAAAACAAATTTGAGAAATACATCAATATTCTAAATAATGGTTTCTTTTAATTAAAAAACTGGAATCTCCAGCATCAGTAGGAACAAGTATTAGTTTCTTGCTTTGTGGCTTTAATTATCAGCTGCAAGGGCAAGTTTCCTTCTATCCAGAACAGCAAAATCATAGAAAATGGGGATATAAGGACAAGATATGCTTTTTAAAGTCATCCTGGCCTCAGTAGCAACTTTTACTGAAGTTGAAGTGGTCTCAGCTTTCACTTACTGATCTCCAGCATCAGTAGGAACAAGTATTAGTTTCTTGCTTTGTGGCTTTAATTATCAGCTGCAAGGGCAAGTTTCCTTCTATCCAGAACAGCAAAATCATAGAAAATGGGGATATAAGGACAAGATATGCTTTTTAAAGTCATCCTGGCCTCAGTAGCAACTTTTACTGAAGTTGAAGTGGTCTCAGCTTTCACTTACTGAAAAATTTGACTTCATCTTAAGAATTTAGAAGTCTTGGAGAAATCCATGTGACATGGAAGAATCCCATGGGCCTCCTCCTGTGGTGGTGGAGCCAAGACAACGTTGGACAGGGAAAACGAGGCTTTTTTACTTTCTTCCGTCTCCTTTGGTCTTTCCATGTTATTTCTTAGCGAAGTGTTTGACCCTGTTGGCCAAACTAGCTGAAGAAATAAGTTTGAACCAGAATTAGGTTTATTGGGTTTGGCCGTTAAAAGTTGCATTGTGACCTGTGCACTAGTACCCAGGTATGGAAGAGCCTCAACAAAACGCGTTCCTCGGAGCCATGTGGCAGGACCGATGGGGCCTACAAGGCAGGAACCCCAAATCTGGGGTGTCCTTACCAGCTGTACGGGACAGCCCTGCAGATGATGTGGCCTCCAGATGAGGGTTCGGTTCCCTGGTGTCTGCAGACGAGACACAAAGCCAAATGGTTATTTGATGTTACTTGATTCCTCTGGCTGTGCTGTTTTGATGGCTCACTTGTGAACAAGTATTTTTTTCATTAACAGAGCCTTTCCTAGCAGTTTCTCTTTCCACAGCATACTAATTTTTATGTGCTAAACGTTGCCGTTGTGATGCCGTCTTAGTCCTTTTTATTCATTAAATTTACTGTGTCCAATTAGATGCTGAGACTGATGTGCATTTTCACTCCCCACAGTTTGGTTCCATACAGCATGTTTCATGCCATGTTATTGTAGCCTGCAAAAACGTTGACACAAGTTGTAATTTGCACATGATGATGGAATAGAAAATTCAGGAAATGTGTTGGCACTGGGGACAAATTTTGATTCTTCCCACCTCAAAGGCCAGCGGCTTACGCTTACTGCTACAGCATACTGTGTCTGGAGGAGCAACTGGGGTGAGTACAGGTAGGGTGGTACCAACTGGGATGAGTTGGCTATACTCACAATAAATAATGATTTGGTACTCAAAGCGTTTAAGAGGTGATGTTCTCGGCTCGATGTCCGAGTGGAGA
>NW_010274915.1:2987-12703 GCF_000690775.1 Eurypyga helias | reverse complement strand
TGGTGGACCAGCCAATGGAGCTTCCTGTGGCTCTCTCAGATCCTCCTTTGGGAAGAATTTGAGTGCACAGATGTTTCTGCTGATAAAAGGCCAGTATAACCCAAGGCTTCCAGAGTTTTCCAGTTCACTCTTGAATGTCCACAAGATGACTTTACGTGCAAAATGTCATCAGACCTTCTTCCCCTGTAGTGCCTACTGGCACAGAAATGCACTCTGCAGGCCTTCAGCCATGCTGAATTTTGTGACATGGGAGTGAAAGAAAAGGAAAAAGCCTTTGACCTGCTTGAGCAAATGGAATTTTCTGTGGCTGGCAATATTACGTCATCTTCATGCCATTTTTACAGCACCTGTCTGACTCTAAAAGACTGTAAACTATGGCCACAGGGGCATTTTCAAAGCTCAGATCTGGATCTTCTAAGCAATTACTTTACTGAATTTGAGATGGTGATGGTAGCTCACCGGGTATTACTGCAGCCAGAAAAGAGGTTAAATCTAGACGGAAATAGGAAAAACCTCAGTATTTGTATATTTTCTGTAATAGCCTCTCTCTGACTAATCTGAACAGGTTCATACCTGGGATGAGGGAGGCAGGCTGTTCTTTTTTGCTAAGCGTTGACAGCTCTTTAGCAGTTTTCAAGAAACAATCAACAAAGGAAAAAAAATATTAGAACAGTTTGAATGTTAATTAAAAAAAAAAAATTAAAAAGTCCCTGATCTTTCAGTATGGATGTATCTTTTTTCCTTGTAAGTGAAATCTCTCAGAAACCTGGAGGATAACACGAGCTGAGATGGAACATCTTAACTTAATTCCTTCAGGTGGGGTATCGTATGTTTGTATGATATATCATATCATATAATTTTCTTGATAATTGCTGAAGGCCAAAAGAGTAAAATCTTGATTTGCTGCACCTTGGAAAGCAACCTCCTCCTTTCAGATGTCTTTGGCAGGTGACAGAGCAGTTAGTGAAACAGAGCACTGCTGGGTTGAAAATGCTGCTGATACAGAAGACAGCAGCACTTTGTCTCAGTGGAAATGCTCTGTAGCTTGAGCCATGCCTTGTCCCTTCAGACATACTCCATACTGCTCCTCCTGTCCCACACCTCCTTCTTACAGCCTTCCTAAAATGCCTTTCCCTAAACAGGGAGGGATCCTATGTTGAGGGTAAACATACAGCTCCACCTGTTTGCCTTTTTATTTTACTTTTTATTTCGGGTTCTCGATATTGTTTGATCATAAGATACAACATACGGCAGAAATGGTAACTCATCCAACACTTTTTTAAAAGTTGAAACACTCAGAAGAAACTTAATTTTTGCTTTTGCCCATATTCCTAGGGCACAAGTTCACATAGGATGCAGTAAGTTATAGTTGTTGGCATGCTGAATTATTTTCATGAAATCATTGCAGAGGATTCCTTACCTCCACTTCTCAAATTCTTCAAACTTACCAGGAGTGTCAGAGAAAAGAAAGAAGTGTGTGATACCAGTTGCACTGCTTATTTATGGTCTCACTTTTTAAAAAAAAAAAATTATTTTTACTTGTTCTCTCCTAGCTCCTTGCTGGAATAGCAGAAACATCTGTCTCCCTTCATTGAGGAGAATCATTTATGAGTCCCAGATTTACCAACAGTATCAGTTACATCCAGCAAACCTCACTCTTGGTCTTATTAATTACTTTCCATCTGCTTTTCCCTCAAGCATCTTAGTTAGCAGGAAAATGCTGACAATCAACAGTAATGGCTTCTTAAGTTAGTTATTTATTAAGCCAAGATTTAGCAGATACAGTTTCAATAAATACATGGTGGGTTTCTTTAGAAAGAGTCACCTTTGAATTGGACCTAGTTGAAAAGAAAAAAATACAACAATTTCAGAAGCTGGAGGCAGCATGGGGGGAAGGGGTGGTGTTTGGGTTTTTAAAAAATTATTTAATCTTAAACTGTCTGATGGTCTTAGCCTCTGCTTTGAACATTTAAGTTGCAAGAAGCCCCCTTTGGATTCTGTAGTTGTATGCTCAACTCATGGAAAAAGTAGAGCTCCAGAAGTTGCTGTTGGGAGCAGTTACTGTGGGCAGAATGGGATGGTCCTGCTAGGGTTTGGGGGTTTTGCTCCTGGTTTGGGGTTTTTGTTTTGTTTTGTTTAAGTGAACATTTATATTCTTATTTTCCCATGACTTTTCCCTCTTTTGGCTAGGTTGCTCCCTTGGTCTCCTACTGGGAAAGCAGCATTGAACTTGCAGTGCTGAAAAGATGATTAATGATAGGCAAAACTGGATACAACATGCAGTTTATTTGGGGGGGGGAGGAGTGCGCAGTGAAATGTCGCATTGGAGAATTCTAGGCAAATGGTGTGTGAAATTGTTGACAAATTGCCCTCATTAAACTCACTAAATGAATGCTTTCATGAGAACATTGGCTTGATATCAGCATGTGTAATGTAACTTCTACTTGAAATTGTGTGTGCTGCTATTCTTATCTTTTAAACCCTTGTAACAGCTTTAACGTCCTGATAAAGCCAACCATTGTGGCTGTCTTCACTGTTTAGTACATGGGATGTGAAGGAAAATTGCTGAGGGTGACTTCCATGAGTGGTTCTGAATTATTCATTAATTTATTCATTATAATGAACCATTCTGAGTCCAGTCACCAAAGTTCATAAATGCGAAGGAATGGATTTAGAAATGCCTTACGTTCCTCAGAGTCTTTAACTTGATCCCTGACAATGAACAGGGCAGTAAAAGGACAACACTCACAGAAGCCTTGATTCTAGAAAACATAGTTTTGGATACTGCTTAGCCTTGTTGATGGTAGAAAACTTTCAGACAAATCTGACTTAAAGGTGATGGCGTTTGATGATCCAGCACATTCGCTGGCATTCAAGTAAGGTCAGTGTGCACTACACTCTCGCCCTACCAAGTTGAATTCTGGCCATCAGCCTAAATATGCCCCGCTGGGCAAATAATGAAGTATGATGCCTTCACAGGGAGGATGGCATAGACCACTGGGTACATCAAGAGGTGAAGGTCAGGCCATGGCCTAGCATCCAGGCTTCTGCCACACACAGAGTGTGTTTGTTACCAGGTTTTACTATAGTAAGAAGGAAAATATCCATGCAAAAAGCTACCAGTGTAAACTGTTTACATTTGATTAAGCAGTTGCTTTATTTGCTGCAATGGAGTAGGAGCTGATGGTCAACCTGTATTGAAAGATGATCCATACAATGAAAAGTTGAAAAAT
Source organism: Eurypyga helias (assembly GCF_000690775.1). Lineage (NCBI taxonomy): Eukaryota > Metazoa > Chordata > Aves > Eurypygiformes > Eurypygidae > Eurypyga > Eurypyga helias. The sequence continues at coordinate 9,470 of NW_010274915.1, read as the reverse complement.
CCCTGTCCTGAACCAAATGTATACCATGCAGAAATTGACATGAGCATAGATATAAGGCTGGGTTTGTGTTGAAGACTGCTGGTAGTTTTGAACAGAAATCACAGGATAAGAAGAAAAATGTGGCATGAATATATTGTCAACCATTGATCCACTTGGGGTAAAATCAGATGTGGCTGGTCATTCTTAGTGCTTTTACTGCCAGGAGACCATGGCTGGAAAAAGCTGTCATAAATTAAGAAGAGGAAAAACACACCATGTAAACAAGAGAATGGGAGACTGGGTTTCCCTCATCTGTCTTCTGTATCACACAACGAGTTCCTAACTCACATGCTTGCATGGCTCCAGTAATCACATTTCCTTCCATTATGGCTAGGTAAGCACAGGTGCAGAAACGTCTGGGAACTTTGGGAGAGATTTTTCATTTCTAACTTGGCTTTTCAGTGTGGGAAATATTGGGAATGATTGAACTACATCAATCTCCAGTGTAGTGAGCTGCACTATTAAACTGCGTAAGCAGCTGCAGGCAAGGAAGGGTTTGTGTGAGTGCGCTGTAGTTGGCCTTGGGTAAAGCCTGAGATGTGCCTTAGGATACTTTGAGGGCTGTGAAGCTTCCCTTGCTGACTTGAAACTGAAGTACCTTGCAAAGAGTACATATGATCCCTTTCAACAGTAACACCAAGGTTATGAATACATCTCTGGTAGGTGACTGGCACAAGAAGTGGGAATCGTAGATGTGTCTCTACATTTTAGTTCAGATAAATAAAATAAAGCCAAGCTGTCATACATCAGGTTATTTGGTTAATTTTCTTGCTTGGGAATGAGTGTGAACGTATTTTCCCCACTACTACCAGCTATGCAGTCCAGTTTCCACATTTCAGGAAATCTCAGATGACCTCCTTCAGTCTGGTAAACTGTTTCCCTGAATATGGTATGTTGTAAAAATGTATGTATTCTGTGGCTGTGAAGTGCTGAGGCTAAAACTTAGGTGGGAGGTACATCTGGGATTTGAACTTGACTTCTCTTGTTTACTAGGCAAGAACTTGAACCAACTAAGCTGTCTTGCAAAGAGGAAAGAGCGCTCTGAAGCACTGCTACTAGCATATGCTGCATAGACACGGGCTTTTCATAGAATGGTGGAATCATAGAATCACAGAATGGTTTGGGTTGGAAGGGACCTTAAAGACCATCTAGTTGCAACCCCCCTGCCACTTCCACTAGACCAGGTTGCTCAAAGCCTCATCCAGCCTGGCCTTGAACACTTCCAGGGATGGGTTAGCCACGACTTCTCTGCACAACCTGTTCCAGTGCCTCATCATGCTCACAGTGAAAAATTTCTTCCTGATATCTAATCTAAACCTCCCCTCTTCCAATTCAAACTCATTACCCCTTGTTCTTTCACTACCTGGCCTTGTGAAAATTCCCTCCCCAACTTCCTTGTAGCCCCTTCAGGTACTGGAAGGTGCTATAAGGTCTCCCCGGAGCCTTCTCTTCTCCAGGCTGAACAAGCCCAACTCTCTCAGCCTGTCCCCATAGCAGAGGTGCTCCAGCCCTCTGAGCATCTTCGTGGCCTCCTCTGTATCACAGTAGTCCAGCTTACAGTTCTTCCAGCGTCCATTTTTCTTAGACCATCACACTGTTGTTTTCAAACCAAGTTCTAGTTCTTGGTTAAAAGAGTGCAGGAGGGGTGATAGAATGACATTTACCACTACTGACAACAGAGATGCCGTTTGTTGGCTTTACCTTTGGGAGAAGGCACACAGCTTGCTCTCAGTGAGTTCCAGCTGCCTTAGAGGAAACCTACTTGAGCTCCATCTGTGAGAAGAGTGACCCAGTGACTGAGCAAGATACAATTGTGCGGGGAGATCTGGGGGCATCAGAGACTTTTTTTCTCCAGCAAGCCTCATGCAGAGCTATCCGTGAATTCATCACTGAAAACCAGGGGAAGCCAAACCAAGATCTGAAGGAAGTCCAGGCTGGCTGTACAGGGAGTGACACCACCAAGGGGAAGTGAGCATTTTGGCTGCTGGCTGGACAACTCAGGTGTGGTGTCTCAGAAAGCTCTGAAACGCAACAAAACTTTCTGATTGAAACTTGGTGAAACTCCCTTTCATCTTGCTGAATCGCTCTGCCTCTGCATGAAAGGAAGAAAGAACTGTGAGGAAGCCAGTCAGGGCTGAACAATTTAAGAGCCACTGCCTTTGAATTTTCTTAGGATGTTTTGCATTAACATCAGTCTGAGGCTGAAGAATGGAACTGGTGGTGGCAGCAGCGAGAGACTATAAAAAACAGTTAGTTCAGGAAACACCGATGAAGACTGAAATGTAGAGCGAAGTCAAGGGATGTTAGTGCATATCTGTGGAAATGCAAGAAGGTACTGGTTACTGCCATGAGAGTAAAGACAGTAGAGGAAGGAAGCAGGAGTGGAAGACCAGAAGAGTGGGAGTTTTGTTGAGTGAGGTATGTGGGATAACTAGGGCCCAAGAAGGTGAGTCTACAGCTAGGTAATGTGAAGAACAGGGTGTGAAATGAGGCATCAGCATGTGTGTGGTGTGGCCCTGTTTGTATAGGGTCAGACCGAGGTCAAAGCAGAAGGAACGGAACTTACAGGATTGTAATGGTAGACGTTGGGTTTAATGTAGTGTCCTCTGTGTAGCACACACCATGATCTCATGCTCCTGCTGCTTCTTGGGAGAACATACAGGGCACTGAAAAAATGCTTTATCTTTTCCCAGTATTGATTCCTGCAAGCTCCTTCTAGGCAAGGGTTTTCAGAGTCTGTCCACATCCCTGTTTAGGGGATGTGCACAGCATGATGTGGCTTTGAGCAACCTGGTCTAGTGGAAGGTGTCCCTGCCCATGGCAGGGGGGTTGGAACTAGATGGTCTTTAAGGTCCCTTCCAACCAAACCCAGTCTATGATTCTATGATTCTATGATTGTCCACTACACACAACCCAGGCACAGATCTCACCCTGCTCTGTTTTTGAGGGGAAGGAAACTTGGCCACACCAGCTGCACAGTATGCTGTAGCCAGGGTCCCACGAAGCAGGACAGTGTAGACACAGCCTCGGTGCTTAGAAAATCCTCCGTTGCCATCAGTGCTTCTCTTACTCCAACTAACATCAGTCTGTTTTAGCAGGGCTTAGGCTTCCAGCCCTGCAAATGATCGCTATAGATGTCAATGAGGTGAGGCAATGTACCTTCTTAGGTTCATTGTTTGCTTAGTTCTCGGAGAATGCACCAGCCAACCGGGTGTTTTAAACCAACCTCCCCCCTCCATGGAAATTGCAAGGTTAGGCATAAGCTATGTACTGCCAGAATTAATTTTGCCTCTCCAGTCCTACGTCTCCGTTGTGCTTATGCATTATAATGCCATAACTTACATAGTCACAAACCGCTTCCTGGAACAAAGTGGTTGTGCAGTGTTGGCTGTAGGCCCCAGGCTTGTTTGTAGTGGAAGGTGTATCATGGACAAGGAAGGGGAATTCAGGACAGTGGTTCTGGAGTTGCACGCAGTCTTCATTCTTGTGTTTTCTAACACTTGGGAGCTTGACTTCACGAGCTCACTATTCTTTTCAACAGAATTTACATGTAATGCAAAACACGTTTCAACACAGTCTGAGCTTTATCTCTTTTGTTATTGGAAGAAGGGAAAGATTAGGTCCAAGTGAGGATTTTCTCCTGTAAAACTGAAAAAAAAATCAGCAAAAATATCTTAAAATGTCAGGTTGGTTAAAATATTTTTGTTTAAGATTTGAATTAATTAATCTTCTGAAAGAAGTTTCAAATAAAACTGGACCTTCATTTGATAGAACTGCCTGTACTTTGTCTGTTCTGCGATCCCATCAGCACCTATCATAAGATAAACCCGTTGAAGTCCAACGTGTCTTAGAAATTGAGCAACGCCTTGATTTAATGCTTTTTAACCTGACCTATGGAGGTCATTGTGGAACCAGAGCCTTTGCTTGGCTGGAGCATCCTGATCTCATGCAAGGGGATGCTATGAGAGCTCTCAGCCAGCAGAACAGAATCTACTAAAAACTAACCCTTAAGATACGATCTGAGCTATACTCAGATCCTTCAGCTTTTTAGCCACGTAACTCAAGTCACTCAAAATCATCCTGAGGCTACTAATGATAAATTATCACATACATTCAGGTCACATGGCAAAACTTCTAGCTATAATGATGAAGATAATCTAGATTTTTCTTTTTTTCTTTGGGAGGTAGACAGTATTAGTGGATCATTTTGTAGTTAATAAAACAATATGCTTTTGATAATTGCTTTAAGTTGCCAGCAACGTATTAGTCAAATTTCTTTTGGATTCTTTTTCACTTTAGAATGCCCAAAAGCAGTCAACACAGTTATTATCATAGAGCATTCACAAAATACATGCAGCAATGTGAACATGGTGATGTAAAAGTAGAAATAATTAGAAAAATACCAGTTGGCTTCTGCTGTCTTTAAAAGGACACTGAGTTTTTTGATTGTTTCATTTAAATACAAAGTGTGAAAACAAATGCTTAAAATGTCTCAAGAATTAAAAATGAAAGCTCCCTGCACCAAACAGAGAACTGGTCTTAGTTTTCTTGCTGGAATTTGAAGGTCTGGGATACAGATGGCTTTTAAACCGAAGTTTGACATAAAGCTAGTTGGAAGTAGCTGGAAGTTTTTGATTTTTGTTTATTATTATTTCAAAGAGGAAAGCTTAGACTAGAACTGAAGGAAAAAACCCACCAAAACCAACTGTGGCAAAAATTCCAGAGCCAAAATGTTAAGTCTTGGAATTGTTGTGGTGATGCCTTATGGAAATAGCTCAGTTGCTTTTAGTTTTTTTATTTTATTTATCCAAAACCCTTTATTTGGATACTTCTTCCTAAATTACTGTGGTTTTATTCATGGAATAGAAATATGGTGTATCATGAGACGTGTAATGCACCACAGAGGAAGGCCCATAATGAATAGGGATGTAACACAAACACTCCCAGGAACAATTGTAGCAACACATCCAAATAGAAACATTTTGGCTATAGCTTGCTTGTTCTTCTCAACCCTAATAATTTCTGAGTTCCCCTCACTGGGACAGGATACAAGTCTAAGAAAAGTGCATTGATGTCTCCTCATGAAGAAGGAAAATGGCAATATAGGAAGGCACACCTCACGTAACAGTGAATGCTACCCAGTCTTGCAAAACCAGTAGTTGATATTACTCCATTTCCTCCCCTCTTAGGTGGACTCATACTGCTTAGATTAAGAGGTTATTCCTGTCCCTACAGAAAGCACTTAATCTCATTTGGATCACTGAAAAGGTGGCAGAACTGATGTGCTTTCAGATTCTTTGCACTGTTTTGAAGACTAGGGACCTTAAAGGGTTGTTGTAAACAGTTTCACAAAGGAATTAGGTGATGTGGTTCAGGGAGCTTAACTCAGTCACAGCTAGGAGTCTCCTACCAGTCCTTTGTATTTATATATCAATAACTGAGTTTGTAGTTCAAGCTGAATAGTCTCAACATATAAGGTACTGACCAATTGAAAGACATGGGAAAAAAATACTACTGCGTAACTTTGCCAAGAATGAGTGAAGCGCCTCTGAAACTGTTAAAAGAAAATATCTTCTTAGGTCACCATAATGGTACGAAGTCCCAAACCATATGGCTAAGCATAACAGGCCTCCCAGACTCCCACAGTGAATCCCACAATGAACCAAGCGTTTGGTAAATACTGAGTGGCTATAATATGACTCAGTCCTAGTTGAGACTTGTAGATCCTCCTTGCACTAGCTTTTCCCAACCTCCCTGTTCATGTTGACACTTTTGGGCTTAGGAAGCTCCAAGACTGACTGTCCTTAATGCCTGGCACAAAATGATTACATGTTGTCAGTAGTATCATCTGTGACAAATATGTTTTTGCTGAGAGTTTTATGCCTTTGTGCTAAAATGAGTTTGGTGCCCTCCATTTCATTCTGCCCTAGGAAGAGTGTAATGGGATGTACAGCAGAAATATTCAGCCCTTAGTCTGAAAGCTGAATTCACATCTCCTAAACCAAAATCTTCTATTCCCTCTAGACCATTTTTTTCTGATTTGGTGGGTTCTTTTCCTTTCCTTTTGGTTCCGATCATGTCAGAATATTCCTGGGTTTTATGCCATGAACTTGATGGAGTGGTAACTTGCTTGTCTAATGTCTTTATTCTTTACAGGGCTCCCTCAACAGCTGAACATCATGTCTCACAAAGCACCAGTCTATACTATTCTTAAAAATATTCCTTGACAAAGGGATACATTTCAGTTGCGGTGCATCAAATTTTGAGTTTGGAGGGAAGCTTCAACGTTCCTTGTCACGGAAGCTCCATTCTTTCTGAATCCCATAAAAGTATTTATGTACAGCTATGCACTTGGGTCTATGTGAGATTATGGTTCCAATTGGTCTCAGAAATGTCTCTCTTACATGCAAGAAAGGCTGCTGCAACAAATGCACAGCCTTCTAG
>NW_010274915.1:0-2977 GCF_000690775.1 Eurypyga helias | reverse complement strand
TTCCTGGCCCCATGACCCCCACAAGAGAACTCTCAGGCGGTTGACCGCCACAGGATGCAGAGCACACAATGTGACACAAGGAGCTGAGAGGTTGCCCAGGGAGCCGTTTGCAGTGGCTACTCCAGTCACATCAGGCTAAGATGAAGCACAGCTGGGCTGCACGTGGAGTCAGGACACGTGCCGGTTTCAGCCTGTGTGTGCTCTCCCACAGCTAGGGACCAGCATTGCCCCATGGCACCTGAGGGGATAGGATGTGGCTGGGCATGCTAGCCAGGGCTGCCCATCACTGAGCTGGAGGTGAGGGCTGGAGTGACAACGGTGGGCTGCTATGCCATAGAAAGCCCTTGGGTTTTTCTTTAGCATCCTACTCTCACAAAATGGGTTTCTCGCAAGTGTTTAGGATGGGTTTTCCAAACTCTAGAAGCCACGCGGCAGGAAAAGAAAATAATTGGTTGTATTTGGCTCCGTTGGCAGTCTGTGGGCCCGTCTGTGGGCCAAACGTTAACCTCGCACCATAACCTTTTATCATATTGCAGAAGGCAGGTTGCTTCTCCCCTGCCCCCTGAACAGGTAACTCACAAAGATTAAATAGAGGACGTTAAAAGCAGACACGTGTGTCAAAGCCGGCCTGCCTTGGTGCAGCTCAAGGTTTGTTTAATACCAGTGGTTAGAAATTAGCCTTTGATTACAGAAAACTCTGTTTTTGGACTAATTCACATTTTCTTTCAAAAAAACCCAGGATGGTCATTTGATGAGTCTGGCCCCAGAAGGCAATATTTTCTTAGACCTTCACTGATTTTTGAGAATTGAAGGGAGTGCGTCATCATCTTGAGTCAGACCCAAAACTTTTTCACACAGAGAAGCATTAATGACAAGCATCTGATGGGATTAGAGCCTAATTAATGTTGCCCGGTTACTTCTCAGTCATCTGTGCTGCTGGTACTCATTTCAGCTTCAGGTAATTAGCCCACCTCTTAATGGAAATGCACATTTTTTCTTCTTAAGTTAATCTCCCATCCCCAAAACTTTGAGTTTTAGAAACTTTCTCTGTAGTGCTGTCAGTGTTGATGCCTTCGCCTCTGCAGTTTCACATGCCATTTGCATATGTTGACAGAGATATAATTTGCTCAGAATTATCTGTACATGCAGTAATTGTCTTGTGTTTTGTGATATATTTAGGAAGACAAGCTTTTTCATACATAAGATCATAGCATGGTGCAGGGAAAACTGCTCAACTCATGGTTTAAATCATATCGGGATTAAAGTGGTTTTGTCTTTTTAATAAGGACATGTAACGACCTGGCAATCAGCGAGCTGTGTGCTGAGGATCAGTATCAGCAATACAACACATGAACCACGATAGGACATACTTGCAAAATGTTAGTAGGTGGCTATAAACTTATAATGATCCTTCTATAACTAATCCTTAGGACTCCTGGTCTCATACACGCATGGCTGTGGGCATGCTGCTCCCCAGGCAGTGTGGGTTACAAGCACACCCTCCTCTTCTGGGGATGTGGGTCACCCGGTTCACACAGGTTGTCCTTAGAACTGGTATGCCACAAGTACCCCCACACAGCTGGGTTATGGGTCCCCGCTTGTCTCACACCCAGCTGCCACCAGGCAGGGAGCTGGTGCCATCAGGCTGAGGCAGAGGAGAGATGCTGGTGGGGTGGCTTTTGGCTGTGCCTAACCACGTTGGACTGTTGCTCTGTGCCTGCTCCAAGGTCTCTCCCTCCACCGATTGCATGCTTTCGTCCTTCTTTTTTACTCCTTTTCAATCTGAGTCCTTCCCCAAATTTTTTTGGCAACCCCCAATTGGCACTTAATCTGTGTAATAGTTGCCTTGAGGCAACATCATTGTTGTTATTTTTGTCACTGTAGTGTCAGCCCTTTGGGGGCAAGCATCCTCTCGGAACCGCATCCACGCACCCAGTTTACCCTCACTCCCACCTGGCAGCATCTCTTGCTCTCCAGCCCCTTTTGCCAGGCAGAGGCACCATGAGCTCCCCTACAGGAGCGACAATCCTGATTCCCAATTCTGTTCTTAGGGTGGGCTGCCCTCGGGACAGGCCCTTACTCCACCGGTGCTGTCCCTGACGCCACTGAGCATACTCCACTGTTTCAGACACGTGACGTCCTGTTAGATAACACTGGCAATCATACTGTCATAGACTGCTTTGGGGTGGAAGGGACCTTAAAGACCATCTAGTTCCAACCCCCCTGCCATGGGCAGGGACACCTTCCACTAGACCAGGTTGCTCAAAGCCTCATCCAGCCTGGCCTTGAACGCTTCCAGGGATGGGGCATCCACAGCTTCTCTGGGCAACCTGTTCCAGCGCCTCACCACCCTCTCCAGGAAGAACTTCTTCCTGATATCTAATCTAAACCTCCCCACTTTCAATTTAAACCCGTTACCCCTTGTCCTGTCACTACAGACCCTTGTAAAAAGTCCCCCCCAGCTTCCTTGTAGCCCCTTCAGGTACTGGAAGGCTGCAATAAGGTCTCCCCGGAGCCTTCTCTGCTCCAGGCTGAGCAAGCCCAGTTCTCGCAGCCTGTCACACCGTACATGCATCCCTGTAATAGCAGCTTAACGTTTGAGCTGAACCGGCACGTACTGCTTCTGATTTCCTGATCATCCCTGTGGTCTGCGGGGGTTAGAGAGCCTGTATTTTGGGGTGAAAGAAGCAGCTGTTCATTAAGGAAGCTGAACTGAACAAGAACATCTCACCTCGAAGCACCAGCCCTATAGGATACCTGAAGAACTAATCTGGGGATGTTAAGCAGTTGCTTTTTTTCCTTGGACGTGGTGGCAAGGGCCGGGAGTGATTCGTTGTCGAGCATCTGAGGGAAGACGGACTGAAAGGAGGAAGCAGCTGGAGCTCCGGAGGAGCCGGGACATGGGGCGGACAGGCAGGCACGGCGGTGCCGGTCCCGCCCTGCGAGCCTCCTCGGTGGGCTTCGGGCTCGGCCCTGG
>NW_010274914.1:16852-23103 GCF_000690775.1 Eurypyga helias | reverse complement strand
TGATTCTATGATTCTATGAACAGCTTTCCTGACTTCAGACATTGAAAACAGGATTCAGGTGTCTAAATACAGGCACGTAGCATCATTTTGGAAAACCAAAATCCTCTCAGGAATATGCCATTATGGTTGCACAGCATGTTACACTACCCACTCAGTGCGGCATGTCCTGGAGCTCAGGGCAGAGTCGCTGGCAAATGTAATTTGTCACCATTTTCCTGCTTTTTGGTACAAAGCTATAAATAAATTAATGAGCCACGCAGGAAGCTTCCACTACCAAATGTGCATTAATCACTTACAATCCACTCCAGATTTTCCAGGAAATATCTACCCCATTGTCAGGTCTAGCCTGGCTTGTCTGAGTATTTAGTCTGAGCGGTTGTGAAAACTGAACTACGGCCAAGACTCAAGCACAGGTATAAGAACGTTAAGGATTCTATAGGTTAAATTCCTATGGAGTGAGAAATACATGGCTCTTCATATCCTCCAGCTGTTAATGACAAGGAAATATCTGCCAGCTGCCACAGCCAAGGAAACAGTAACTCAACTAGTTAAAATACTGCAGTAAAAGAACGATTGTCTGCTAGAGCATATTTAACTTCAGGTGCAGAGGATGGGCTGGGAGAGCCTGGACATCAGGCCGTACAAATGAGCAACGCTGACTTGTGGGCTTAGGGCGAGTGACGCAGAAGTCAATGTTATATAATAGCAGGATGTAGAGGTTCGTGACACAGAACAGGAAGTATAAGCACAGTAAGGCACGTGAACTGAACTAATCAATCAGCTATTGCCAGCGTGGCATTTGAGCGGGCGGATCACTAACAATACTATATAAGCATGCGGAATTGCAGAAATAAACGATTCACACTGCTAGCTCACGTTGAGTCGTCTCGTGATTCCACAAGCCCGCCTCCAACAAGGTAGCATCTCTGTAATTAACAAAATAGACATCCATTTCAAAGATAATCCTCAAATTATAGTGTTCTCCCTTACTGGATTTATGTGATTTACCATACACTCATTTTCTCATTACGCCTTAAATATACAGTACTCGACCAAGTGGTTGCTGTGCTTAAGCCATAATCGAGCATTTCCTTCTGGTGCTCCTGCCTGTGATACCCAGAGCATGGGGTTGCTTTCAAAAGCCAGCACGCTGTAGGCATCAGCTGCCCTCAAACTCCTGCACACCCCCAGCTGTTGGAGGAAACTGCAAATATTCATAAAGTGATTTGAACAGCTCTGCTCAGTAACTGCAGTCACCATGAAAAGTGTTTCTCCCCTCATTCACAGCAAGAGAGGAAAGAGTATTTATTTCAGTGCTGCTCTCAACAGGCAGGCACTGCTACTGCGCCAACAGCTCGCACGCACTCACGTGGGAGAAAGGCTTTCAGTGGGCACACTACTGAGACACGTCCCGACATCAGTGACTAAGAACTCCACCACACTCAGTGGCTTCCCATTTCCTTCCCATTTCTTTCTGACCTATTTGGTATTTGTGAAAACGTGCTAAAACTTTCAGTAGGAGTTCCTCAGCTGTTCAAGGATTTAGCATTCTGTTCTACATCATTCTGGTTTGCTCAGTTATGTGTACCCTCTATTCAGAAAGTATGGCTTTGCAGCTGGGGTCACAGAAACAACCTGCCTTGCAAACATGTGTGCAGGTTATGGGAAGTGGCAGCAAAAATGCTGGGTGATCACTGCAGACAGCGTGTAACAGGGGCCGGAAACAGAAAAGTTGTTTGTGGTTTGCTTTTCACGAAAGTATTTTAGTGACAAAATTCTGTTGTTGGAAAAGGACAGCTAAGAAGTCGATAGTCCCACACCAAAGCCACACAAATCCTCCAGCTTATGGTATCACTATGGCCCTGGAAACTGCCAGCTCACAGTGGGAAGAAGCTACCCACTGACGGCAACAAACAGAGAAGCTGCCATTACTGGCTCTTCTCTGAGCTTAGGTGAGGCACTGCACATTCAGTTTGGGCTCAGTTTAGACAAAGAGAACTCTCTGCATGAGGGACTTTTGTCTGCATAGCTTCCACAGAAATCTGTCTCCTACATAAAGGTTCTACAGAAGAGTTGGGGTTGTTTTTAACCTCCCTACAAAATGCTTCCTTCTCCTTGTGTAAATAATTCCAACAAGCACAATATCCTCTGCGAAAGAGGAAAGCAGGAGAAGCCTGCACGCCCTTCCTCCTTTCCAACCTATGCAAGCACCAATGCAGGCCTTGAGCTGACTTCAGTGACAACAGCTTACATTGAGGCCACATCAAAAGCAGCAGAATACGTCTCCTACAAACTGTGCAGTACCACACATTCTGCATGCCATGCCCTGTTGTAGAAACACACAAAACCAAGGGGTGCTTTCTAGCTGGCTCAGCTATAATTCAAAGCATTTACTGGGATCAGAAGGGGGAAGAGAATTTGCATAATTCAGTGGAATTACATTGAAATTTAGGTGTGAACACCAAGTCTTCAGGCAGATGACCTGCCACAATACTGTCTGAGTATGCTAAATTCCCTGCTTATAGAATTACCACAGCCCATCAGCAAAGATGGTTTAGACCCACGTCTACCACCATGGTACTAACTTCAGTGCATGTGTACCTTTGGCTGGCAGCTATTCCACAGTCACATTGACACTGGCAGGAGAAATCCATTTGCAACAACTCATACCCATGGTTGTCATCGCAGCACTCATGTTCAACCGGACTCAGGCTGGAGGACGTGCTTCCTTACCCTGTGGGGGTAGAGCGAAGCCTTTCAAATCAACTTCAGCAGAAAGACACACTAACCCCACTGCTGCTAACAGACTGGCTGGAGGGGGTCACAGGGAGGATGCCCTGCAGACCACAGAACTGGAGGGCGCTTGCAAGACCACCAAGAGCAAATTGGAACAAGCCAGACTCCTGGCAGTGAGGCTGCCTGTCAACATTGCAGGGCATGGACAGAATCCTCTCCCAGCTCACATAGGTTGCTGGGGACCCAAGGCTCCCAAACTGGTGGGGCATGGGGAGGAAGATTTCAACACCACTCTAGTTCTCAGACGAACACGAGAGCCAGGGACAACCTTAACACCAGGAAACCCTTTGCTGAGTACAGCTGTGGGCACACTGGGGCAGGGGGAGCAGCAACCTATAGCACTGCACCCTACCACAGCACTCCATCCCAGCATTAACAAGTGCATTGCATCACATTTTCACAGCGTATTTCAGGTTGCACAACATACTGACAGGCAGGAGGGATGCTTTTTGGAGAACAGGGTATAGCAGCGATTTGCATTCACATGACAGTTCCCAGAGGCAGAGAGGCATCAGCATGGCAGGAGCAAGAGGCTGAGCACACTGACCCCCTCCTGTTCAGAGCATTTCTTGCAAACTGTGCTTTACCCCATTTGCCAAAGACATGAAATGGATTTTTAAGAAACAACGTTTTCCAATGGCGGTGACCCTTCAGGGCAGAGCTGCACAGCCATTTGCCCTTGACGAGGCACCACACTTGTCTGTGCCTCAGGGGAACCAGGCTGGCAAATCGCTTCATTCTATACCTTTCTGTGCTCTTTACTGACATCCAAATATCCCTCCAGCTTCCTGGGCACAAAAAAAGGTAATAAATCCTTCAAAATAAGCACCTACACCATTATCAACTTTGTTAATGCAAGTTACTGAGTCCTTCCCACCTTTGTCCCCCCACTTAAGCACTCCACCCTGCTACCCGACTCAGTGCCAGACCCTCCTGAACAGCCACACGCACGTGCGCACACGCCATATGGAAACACAAGGGGTGAATTTTATTTCAAATACAAGTTGCAAGAGAAGAGATAAGAAACCAACATCTCCAGTCTCAGCACTGGGAAGTGTCCATAAGGATGGTAGTTCAAATACAAGATTTTTTTTTCCCTCATCAGTAATGGAGATTGGAAAGAGTAACAACCATCTGATACTTTCAGATCTCTTGTGGGCCCTGTGCTGCACAGCGCGATGCTTTGCCTTCCAGAGCTTCAAAAACTGTGCAGGGATCTGCAGGGGAAGCTAAGAGGAAGAAATGAGGCTGGAGATGGCCCGGCAGCTCAGCAGGGGGAGCCCTTGGACCTGCCAAGGCAGCAGCGATGTGACTTAGTAGGACCCCGCCGCAGCCATCAGCTCGATAGCTCACTGCAGAGCCCTACCGCGACCCAGGACCTGGTGGGAAACAGAAGCGAGAAAGAGCTCACAAACAGAAGCACCACTTGGCTTGAGAGCATGCTCCAGGCAGAGGAGACTGCCCCTCTAAGAGCAGCGTGCCAGCCCCCAGCACTGCTCAGAGCCCCTCCAGCCCCGTGCTGCTGCCCACAGCTGCCCTTGACTCCCTGAATAAGCCATTTACACAGCAATTTAAAATTTGAAATTGAATTTAAAAATCTATCCATAGCTTTAACTCCAAATGTATCCAGAATCCCAGCGTTGGAAGCAGACCTCAAGAAAATCAACTCTATGTACATCATTCCTGACAAATACCTGCCTAATCCAATCTAAAAAAACCTTCAGGAAAGCAGTTCCACCACTTTTTCACAGGTGAAAAGTTCCCTCTCTGCTTGGAGAGAAATGCTCCCCCAGCAGAAGTCAGAGCCAAGTAAGAAACAGAAGACAGCCAGTGAGCATACATAAACACCCACTATAAAGGAAGGTGACTATTGTGGTGACCACCAAAAAGCCCTTGTGCAGGGAGAGCTATCCTGACACAAAAGTGCTTCGCCAGCCAGTTCAGCTACGCCTGGGACCCATGTTATGCCCGCCCTTGTTCCCGTGATATTTGTTCATATTCTGCACTGACCCACCCCTGAGCTTTAATCTTTCCTTGAAATGTCTGGTGAGTCTTACCCAGCCCAGATACCCCACCTCAGCCAGGGCAAAGACAGCTCCCCCGCTGTAGTGGCATTTACCTCCACGTTCCCTTCGGCCCTCGGAGAGGCTCATGGGGCAGCCCCCGCAAACCGCTCAGTCTTTCCTCCCTCCTGTGCCAACATTTTAAAGGTATCCTGTGACCTTCGCTGCAAGTCTAGAACAACTAACCCTCACTGGAGGGGCAGAAACTACAAAAATTAATCCCGAGTCTCTTCACTGCTTGGTGTTTTCTGGAGGGTACCTTCTCACAGTCACTCTTTCAGTTCCAGCCCTGTTCAGTGTAGCCCTGAATTCTGGCAGGAATTCACGTGGGTAAACACTTCTTAAAAAACATAAGTATTTACACACAAATAACTCGCTCCCATTCCTTAGTCACAAATAACAACAACTTTCCTGAGAAAACTAACACCTCTTTCAGCATCTTGATAATAAACAAATTAAAGCCCTGCACCCAAAGACCTTCTCATTTTCTAGACAAATCGTATTTCTGTTGTGGACGCTTTGCTTAGGTAGCATTGTCTTAAGTTCAGTTTGCACTACAGTTACGAAGTCATGCTGCAGTATTTTCTTATGCTTCTGTAGGTGTTAAACCAAGCAGACTAGAGAGAGCACGCCATATTTGAGCCTCTAGTTGTTTGATTGATATGTGGATACTTTATTATTTTTAGCTATACAGAACCATAAATGTTCTGAAAATCAAATTAGGAATAGATACTAGGTTTAGGAGAAACTAAAATTATTTTTTTTGCTCCAATACTCCAAATCCAACACAGCTACCAAACTGGCATAAGCTTTAAAACAATTGGATTTATAAAACTTTCTCACTGCTAAAGTCCTTACAGTTTTAAAGTACAGACATTGCAGAAAATGTTCTCTCGTTGCTCTCCTGCAGCAATTGTCTTTTGCAATTTTCACATTAAATGCTGCTTTGTGCTCCTGAATTGAAAAGAAATTAAGAACTACTTTCCTGAAGTCTCAATTCCTAATCAATGCGCCTTTATACACATACGAACCAGGTAAGCGGTGGGAGGTACCAGGCCTAGGAAGGTGTGTCCCCAAACGAGCTGGAGGGGGGAGCTGGGGGTTAGAGCAGGGCCCATCCCAGGGTACCAGACAGGGAGAACAGGGCAGCTCCAGAGACAACAGCCAGTTTCACTCACCAGGTGAGTTCATGGCGAGGAAACAGGTCTAAGGCCACAGCAGTGGTCAGCCCACAGGCACGTGCTTGCCCAGCATGCCCATAGTGGCAGGCAGGTCTGCCACTGTGCCAGGAAACCCACATGTGGGGCAGGGTCCAGAGACAGCAATAAGCACAGCCACAACTATGGTACAGCACTGCTCAAAGGGAAGGGAGGCCCAGGGCTGAGCTTAAAT
>NW_010274914.1:0-16827 GCF_000690775.1 Eurypyga helias | reverse complement strand
GGGGGGCGGGGGGAGGCACCTGGTGAGTCTCATCAGGGCTGTGAGCGGTGTCCCCGCTGAGGTTCATCAGGGCTCTAATTGGTGTCCCCGGTGAGGCTGATCAGGATCCCTGGCACCTGATGGAGGTCCCTTGAAATGAGCAGGATGTAGTCGTGCTGAAGCAGCACATCGTTCACCCCAAAAAACTCCAGCCAGGGAGGGATAAATCTGATCTGTACCCAGCACTCCCACCCATCATGGTATCGGTAAAGAAATAGGACAACTAATCTTTCATGAAAATGAGGCAAGAGTTGCTTTTATCTCTCAGCCTGCTTAAATCCCTCCTCCGTGACAATTTAGCAGCTCTGTTAATAATCAGGGTTTTTTTCCTCACAGTATTTAAGTGGAAAGCATTTTACTTGAAGGGCAGTATAGCTCTCAATAGAAAGTAACATGACTTGGCTCTTTCTAACAGAACAAGCCTCCGTTGAACTCACCCTGCACCACCCCTCTAGGTGTTGCACAAATTAGCCAGGTGACTTTCTTACACAAGACATTCAGAATGCAGCTAAGATTGTGTTCCTGTAGAAATGGAAAAAATCAAAAGTCATCTCAACCCAAGGAGAATCAATCTCTTCCAGCATCAATCGGGTCTCTGCAAAGGCAACTGCTTTACAGCAACCAGAATACCAAAAACCAGAGGAAGTTCCTACAGGCAGATGTCTCTAAACCCACCTCTCGTGTATGTTCAGATGGCTGCGGTGGGTCCAGCCAAGCCGTTTCTCCATCACTGTGGGTTTCCTTGTGGCTGCTGGGCCTGGCTGTCGGCAGAGTTCATTTTCACCTGGTTTAAATGAAATAAAGCAACACCTGTACCATGGGCACTGTTCAGTAACCCTGGCTGTGGCCTGTTGCTGGCAAAGCATGACTTGCAACAGAACAGCACCAAGCTACCTCGCCAGGGCCACACAATAAACGTCACCTGCTTATTAAGGTGCATTTTCTAAACCCCGCTGTTGGGGTCGTGTGGCGAAACTGCAAACGGTGAGCTACTGCAGCAAAGAAGAAAGGAGGAATCATTTCAAGACCTAGCCCAGAGCTCTCTAAGCACAAAAAGCCTGTTCTTAATCCCTTGCATAATTTTGGCTGATTTGAGCATAATTTAGCCTGGCCTTTCAAAATATCTTTTAAAATTAATTTTCTTCCTCTTTCCTACTCTTCCACCCCACAGCAGACTGGCTTTCTGAACATGAGAGGGAGCGCTCTGACCTCTACAAGCATCAGCACCGCTCAGCACTGCAGATCTGTAGGGCCTGGAGCTATTAACTCCAAGTACCAGTTTATTTCACAGTGCTTGGCAAGTGGCACAGCGTGCAGACACTTCCACAGCTCAGCAGCTTTAGAACGTTTTCTAAACAAGCGCTTATAATTTAAGATCAATTATGATCCCATTGGTATGATTTACTAATGAAGTCAAATGATGAAATAATCATTTAAAAGGTATTTTTAATTCCCAGTGAGGAAACCAGTAGTAAATCTAAAAACTGTAACACACTTCCAACAGTTCTGTCTGCAGTGCTTTTGGCTACTACTGGAGAAAGGTTATTTATCTGCAAAATAGGGTTGTGTCACAAAGGGAAGAAGGTTCATTTGGGTCAGATGTTTAAATCAGTTTGTTTTCTGCAAATAGTGTTTGGTGAACATCTTTTTAAAATTTGCGTAGCCCTTTTCATTAGACAGTATTTATCCCCAGCCCCCTTCTGACTGAAACTAGCACTTATTACCTTTTTAATTTCACACACATTGTTGACCAGTTTTATTTAGGCCTGATCGTGCTCATGTCTTGAGTTCACACAGAGCAACCAAACTCTGCATGGAAAATTCCGGGCAACCGTGTCCCAGTTTTAACACAGTTGGAAGATAGATACAGCAACTGACTTGGGGATATTCTGAGTAGTTGTAAACAGAAGGTAACTGCTGGTGCATGAACAAAGCCATTACTCCCCCATCCCCCTGTACTGTGAATTTAAAATTAAAATCGGATAATTACTCTATTGACTCTTTTGTCAATGTCAGAACTGAGAGTGTTCAGACAATAGCAAGCATTTCCCCAAAACCATGCCAGGAGTATTCTTATCTTGTCAGTTCATGTTCAAAAACAACTGTATGCTCAAACTCTCACTTCTGGAGTTCACAAGTACCTTCCAGTGGCAGCCAGCAGGGCTTGTTTAGACGGACAAAGGGCCCACAGAGACTACGTCCGTGTCTTTTAGAGCAATGCCTGCAAAGCGGTGATCCCATTCAACACCCACACGTGAAGAGCCTGAGCCTCTGTTACAGATGGATTCCTCAACAACGCAGGCCTGTGATACGGCTTAAACAGCCACATCTGTTGCAGGGATTAAAGTCAGCCTGCAGCAGCAGACACACCACATTTGGCTGTGAAATGCTGAGTGATATCAAGAGAATGCCTCGGAGATGTTGAAAACTGGAGTGGCAGTGCTTGGGAGCCAGCAGGGTTTGAGATGCTCAGTGTGTGCTGTGCAGCCTTCAATTACCAGCTGATACAAGCTTCAGAAAGGAGTTGTGGACATATCCCCTTTCCAATCCCTAAGGAAAGTTCCATTGGAACACTTCCACATTAGATGAGCCAACGCTGTTGGAGCCCTTTGTGTGACCTGCTAGCATGCCAAGCAGAAGAGGAGAATAGATGTGAAGAAAATAGGAAAAGGCTAAAAAGCAACTGTTAAAGGATGCAACGTACGCTAAAATTAAAACAAAAAAGAGGGCCATGGATAAAAATGGGAGCTTTTGCCACTTAGGCTTGTGTCTCCAGACTAACACAGCAGATTTAGGGAAGAAAAGTTGTAAGGAAAAGGTGTGCTAACAGGCACAGCCCTCCAAGAATTATGAACAATGAAATCCACATGTAAATTGCCTCGTTTCAAGATTCCCTACAAATCCCAAGCATGGAGGATTTCCCTGGGATATTATCTAGGGTTCACAAACTTTTCTAGAGGCTGGAGGATCCATTCCAACAGAACGTTACTTCAGTCCTGTGGAACGAACTAGCTACATGTACCTCTTCACCCTCCACAGATGTGCCCTACAAGTGGGGCATTCATGCTGCTCTTTGCCTCTTTGCTGCTGCCAGTGCCACAAAAAGCGAGGGTTGGCAACACGGAAGAGAACAGCAGCTTTGGTGCATTTGTCTCCATCACTTTCTCCTGCTGGTAGAAAGGGTTGCTATGCTAGTGTGTAAGCATAACGGATGAGACTTTTTACAAGATGCGATCTGGTGGATAGAGAGAAGCTTAACATTCAATTACAGTTAAAGTTCAGCTTGCCTTCAGAACCTCTGAGGTTTGTATCAGTCCTAAACAATACCTTTAGAAGTACTTGATGGAGAAACTGTGCCACATATCTTTCTGTTCCCAGCAGAACTTAAAGCCAAGGCAGGAAGAAAGATGCCTTTGCTCCAAAGCTCCACACAGTTACAGAGCACCCAAAACTACATAAAAGTCTTTTGTTCTTGATGTAGCTAGTGCAAAGCCAAAATGATGCTGTTCCCTAAGAATAACGCAGATTGACACTGTGATGTGCTCAGGAAAAGACCAACACACCAGCCAAATGAGAAAACAATGGCTTGCACAACGACGGGAATTTTCCCTCTGTTGAGTATTCTCCGTAGATCTAGAGAACCAGTCCCTGTTTATCTGCAGCAGTGCACACCTTGTAGGCCTTTGCCATTGGGCACAAGGCCCCCATCACCTGTTTTTGCTGTTGCTACCTCAGAAGACTTGTGACAAAGGACAACATGGGCTTTGTCAGGAAGATGACCTCACCACCTGTATGATGCAGCCCTATATCTAGTGACAGGATGTGCTACGCCATGATGAGCTCTGAGTGTAAGAAGTCCTCAGGTTGCAAAATACCCTTGTCACACACTGCAAAACGACTAGGGGAAGTTGACAGGTTTCACTTGCAAAATAATACTCATGCAATAGTAGGGCTAGAGGGAAGACGTTTCAGAATTTGCCCAGTAATTTTGTTGCCAAGCTTGGGAGCCGTATTCTAAGAGTAGAATTCCTGGACACAGGAATGAGACAGGAGACTGACTAACTGAGACCCCTATCATAATGAAATCCCAGCATTTTTCCTGGGCTAATGCGTTGCAGAACAGATGCTCATGGTGTTCCAGGCCTGCCTGCAGACTGATGGCTGACCTCCGCGTGGGGCTGATGCAGAGGAGGTAATGGTCACTGCTCCTTTGTCAGGGTCACGTTTAGCCAAAAGCCACACTCCCCGGTGAGGAGTCACACCACGTCCAGCAGCGCTGGGGCTTCAGTAGAGCCCTCAGGGGATAGCCTTCCATTTCAAGCAGAGTCTCAAATTTGCTTATGAGCACAGGACTGACATAGCATGGGGCACAGCCTGAGGAAGCACAGCTCAGTGACTCCCCGTCAGGCCTGCAGCACAGCTAAGGCTTGCGGTAGTCTGTGTCACAGTGCAGCAGGCTCTAAGGGACCACGTACCACTCAAGCACAGACATACCAAATGAGAGGGCTGCAGACTTCTCTGTGTCCCTCCTTGTATCTCTGATTACAAGCTGAGCTGCAAACTCCAAAGGCATTCCCAGAATAGGCAGTGACTGACAGACTGGCCCACATCCTAACCTGTCAGTTCAGATCTGACTGGGTCATTAATAATTTAGTGAGTAACAAAGAGTACGTCAAAAGTGTTAGTGGGTGCTGAAGCAGGCGTCTGAATCATGCTGTTACTTACTGGCACTGCCTGTGGCAAAGAGAAATGGCAACACAACCCACTCGCCACGTCTCGGGGTGGCACTGCTGGGTAGCAGTGTTTCCCTCTGCCCACAGGCACTGAGAGTGAAGTGTCATGCACTGTCACTAGCAGGAAATATTTTTTAAAGGAAAGTTGAATTCATTTCATATAAAACAACAACTCACATTTTCTCTAGCTGCAAGTAATTTTGATTAGGAAAAAACAGCATCGCCTTTTACTGCTTGCATAACTAAAGAATCACACTGTTCTTCCTGTGGTTTTTCTTGCTCATGATTTTCCATTGTAATCCATTAAGTGTTACGGTAGTAGCAGGGATTTCACACCGCAGATTTAATCAGCAGCACTTCTCATACATCAGCGTTTGTGCTCGGAGAACTGTAACTTCAACAGTGCCTTCAGTGAATTACCTGACCTTTCCCTCTCAGGTCTGCACCTCCTAATTACAACTTCCCTTGGTTTGGTACAAAACACTGGCCGGGTCAGACCCTGCCACAGCACTTGCCCAGTGCCTCAAGAGGCTGACAGAAATGTCCTGTCTGCTCCTGCAAACCAGGACTGCAGATGTGTCCAGATTATCCACATATTCTGTATTCATGAGGTTTACAGTTCTAGCTCGCAGCCAGGAAAATTGCTTTGATTTTTCTGTAACTCTCTGAGCAGAAGGCAAATAAAAAATATAACATCCTTACCACCACACGCAGTTCTTCAAAATCCTGCTGCATTTCCCCTGACAATTTCTTTTCCATCAATCCTCCTATCCTGGAATAGCTCCCTGAAATCTGCTGGAATGGCAGAAAAAGACATCTGGTTGACATCTTTTAAAATTAAATCTACTAAAGAACATCTATTTCTTCTCTTGTACGTAAAAGGCACTGGACTTCATTCCTGGGTCAGAGAGAAACAAACAGCATGAATACAGGGTCTTCATCTTCAACATATCAGTACTTTGTGACACAATGGGAAGGTTTATCTAACTGTAACCTGACAACCCAAACACTGAGCCCAGCTCTCATCTCTCAGTCATCGGGGGAGTAGGAGCTGACCAAATGTGCTTTTACTGACAAACAATACATTCCTCCACTTAAACTGATACAGGCTCAGACCGATACAGCAGAGGTCCATGGACTGTGCATCATGGATCTAGTTCCACAGAAACACAGAAACCAATGTGCTCTGAGAACTGAGACACAGATAGTCAGGGCCTTCAATCAGGCCATGGACCACCTCCAAGCAGCCCTCCCATTCTGGAGCAGAGTACACATAAGGTCTGTAACATTGCCGGTTTGCTCCTGGAGTTTGTGTGTGACTGAAGTCTGTGGGAACACTTCCCATCCTACCAACAGATCTGAACCAGTCTTCCAGAGTGCAGCCAACCACTAGCATCCCCAGTAGGCCTAAATGCCACTTGTCCCCTTCTTTGAAAGCCAGCAGAGAGACAGAGATCAGAAAGCAAACTACCATCCCACTGGTGGGTGCTTTGCTATTGCCCCTTATGTCTGTGTCACCTCCCTCACCTGCCCTCCACCCCCAGCCTACGCCTGCATGGCCCCCCAGGCCCTTTGTCCAGGGAACAGTGACACAGCATTGGAGATTTTGAAGCTTCCCTTCTCATGCTAGCTTTCAGCTTCTCCCATCCCACTTCCAGGTGGTTCAGTTTGGGCTGGGCAGAGGTTTTCCAAACATAAAGACAGCTACAGGAGCCTGTAACAGCGTTTTTCTTCCTACAACCCTGCACAGCCAACTTGACCTAGGAGGAGATTCATCTGCTTTGATTAAGAACACTGAAATCCCCATCCTTCTCACTCCTTTTGTGTCATTTCATATTCCAACTCTACCTACCTGACCTGAATTTCAGTAGGATGCTAACATGACTCGGGGCTCCCTGAGGAACAAGGGGTTATTTCAGCCTTGGCCCATCACTACTTCAGGAATACTAATGCTTTTTGCTGTGTATTCCAGTCCATTTGTAATTATATCCACCATTACGAGGTGCAAAATCCAGGACATAATGCAGAGAACAGCTGGCACATCTGCACTTATATACAGGAGTCAAACTCGCACCCTGCTGAAATTTTAACAGCTTTTCCTCCAGGAAAAGGCTTCAGTAGCATTATGCTTTTGTCCCTCCATGACTCATGTCAGTGAAGTGATCACGTTTTAATAAAAGAGAGTGCTTGTTCAAAGGACAGCAAAGAGAAGGTGTTCACTTCATTTAGTTTACAGTTTGGAAGGGCTTCAATAAATACAATGCACCAAGTGCTGAAGCAAAACAGATTAAAAGAGAGGCCTTCCCATAAACCACAGAGTGACGTTTACAGATGCGTGTCTGCAGCACACTACTAACAACTGGGTAAGGACGGGTCTGTTCAGCGGCACCTTCATGCAGTTTGAGCCCTTTGAAGCGGAAAGTCTCAACCCACGATGCAGAAGACAAGACTGACTCCTGCTGCTAACTGTGAGTATTTCAGCTCGGTCAGGCAGCAAAGGGAGATATTTCCAAAGCTGTAACAGGTGGATGAGAAGCAGGTAACCTGGGTGCAGTGAAAATGAGGGTAAACAGCCACATCCGCTGACTGCTGCCATTGCCACCGGAGAAGGCAGGCTGCGGCTGCAAGCTGCCTGCCTTTCCTCCTCCAGGCCGGTAACAGGAGCCTGGTATCCGGAAGCCTGATATCCAGAAGCCTGGTATCCGGAAGCCCACGAAGGGCTACCACTGGCAGCTCAGAGAGCTGGACTTAGAGGAGGCGCCTGAAGGGCAGCAGGTCCACGCTACCGCACACAGCAGCACTGCCACGTGCACCCTGGCCAGCTGGTGCAAAGGACAGCCAGGAATTCCTGCGAGCTGCGCTCCCAGCTTCGGAAATCAAGAGCAGCCAGCCAGAGAAGATGCTAAGACACAGGCCCAAGGGATACCAAAAAATACTGAGAAACTGGGAGGATCAAGGGCAGCAGAGAATGCACTGGAAGGGTAAGACAAGAACTCGACCATTAAATAAAGTTGTTAAAAGCAGTGAAGGGCAAATATGGTGGAGACTGCAAAAGATCATTTCAGCTGAGAGCCAGGAAGAGCAGAGCAATGGGCTGCATAAAGCATTCTTGGTAACACGGAAGCCAAAGCACGGGAAAGAAGACATCAGAAAAGTGTGAAAATTTGTTTCTAGTCTGAAGTAATTTCTTTCAGTGTGACATCTGAGCCTGTTGAATGCTGACAGGAAGGAGAGCATCAAACAAGTTTTTCCTTAAAGCACAACTCCCGTCTGTATACAGCTTCCTTGCAACGCCGCGAGACACATCTAACACGACTAACCAGCACACACAAGTCACTTCTCAGCAGAGTAAATGAACTCCTGGTTCCTTAGGCACCGGGTAGAGGCTGTCTGTACCTGAGCTGCCTAACCTGAAGCTCATTCAGCATCCCCGTGCTGCACTGCAGTCTGTTACTACAGCATTAGCATTACCAGTGGCTGAGAAGGGCAAGTCTTCACCGACGCCTGCACATCTCCAGATCCAGAGGCTTGCCATCTTCCCCCTATTCTGTTGTACGGGCTGCTGTACTTCACAGCAGTGATTCAGGGGAGATGAAGAATGCTATTTGTTGTCATAGAAACAGTAGGACTACAGTGCTACTGTGCAGGCTGGAACATGTGAATATTAGTGTTTGGCTTTTTTCTAGGAAACCTGATTGAGAAACACTAAAAAGCTTTTAAAAAAGGCCTTGGCATTTTGTCAAACAACCAGATCTACAGTTTCCACAAATTCATTCAAATATTTACCAGTTGTGGATAAATTTGAAAAGCCTTGGTTATGGGAAACACTGTTGAAAAAACATATATTCTTGATCCCAAAAAACAAATAAACAATGGGCATCTTGTAAGGCTATGGGAATTGTCCAGAAATCTGTAAACAGTTATGAAGAGGCAATTAAAACAACAGCCACTTACTGAGGCAGATATTTTAAAAGCCTGTAGTTAGTGTAGTAATTAAGGTTAAGCCCACAAAAGCAGCTCTCCCCAGGGCTTATGGGCTGCCCAAGAGCACCACTGACAGCAGGAGGTAAGGTGTGTACCACTCTTCCTTTGCTTCCTGGGCTTCGTAACCGGAGAGTCAGGGTGTCAGTCAGTCATTAAACAGAATGCGTGGTAGTGACCAAAGCTCCCAACACCTCAGGTACAGAGCTGTGTTCCCCAGCAGCTCCGGAGGCAGACAGGTTTACACCCGAGCTACATCTCACAGGCCACAGAGATATAAGGCAATCGGAAGTGGTGTAGATCGTCTCATTGACTTTGGACAAATGTTTTCTTTTACCAGAAATCCTTTTTTCTTCCTCTTATAATTGTTCCTACAACATCTTCATCCTCCACTTTCACAGCAGTATTTCTTGGTTATGACAGAGTGGAAGGATAATTCTGAAGGTGTTCATAGAAAAGGTGGAGTTTTTAACCATTCCATTTGGCAAAAGGGTGAGTATGACCAGGATAGATTATGCAAAAGTTTAACTGTGTGCTGGGCACAGGTAGGGGGAAAACCAGCATTTCAGGGTATAAAGGTGACCTCATAATCCATCTGCATTGAAACTTCCCACTCTTATCACGGACAGTCCAATTTTCTCTCCATCTGTTCCAAACCAGCCAAAACCCTGTCCCAGTTACCATAGAAATCACCGCTCCCCTGCTGGAAACCAGACAAAATGATCCAAATGGCCTCGCATGTCCAGTGTGCAGCAAAAAACAGCCCCGTGGCTTGCAAACAGCCTGTCTCTGCTGTGCAGGCATGGCATCATCTGACTGTGAGTTAACGTCCCACTGTTCTATTGCCCCATAAAAATATCCTGGGTTTCTTCCTGAAGGGATCTGCTGCTATTATGGAATACATCTTACTCTTCTCCCATCTCCACAGAAATAGCCAGAATGCCTTAGGAATTGTAAACATGCATTTTATTCAATGTTCAGCTCTCAGGCTAGGAAGCGGGACAGACAGGAGACTACACTGAGCTATGAGGAAAGTAATGCCAACCTGCTGGAGAAGCAGTTCTGGTGGGAATGTTCTGCTTACCAGTAATGTCCCATTTCTCCCTGGACAACAGCCTGGAGCTGCAGTCAGCCAAACAGCCTCCTCCTACTCCATCCTCCATCCCATCTTCCTTTTGTAGGTTTAGGCCCTTCATATTCAACTTCCAGGAGCAAGCCAATGCGATGCAGGAGAGCATAAGCCTTTGGGAAAAGAATAGCATGTGAAAAAAAATTATCAGTCAAGGGCCAGTAACTTACACCACAATAGCTTTTTCTAGTGTGTGTGTAATGCCATGAAACAGGACAGCAGGGTAAATGACAAAAAGCTGTCTGTTTCTGGCTTCTCCTTACTTCAGTGACTACTCAGCGTGATGCCACGTGCTAGAGCTCAACAGGAGAGAGGAACTGCGACACCCACGGTGTACCACTGCTGCCCTAACCCCAGGGTACAATCACACAGCAACCGTTGGCCTGCGCTCCCCCTCACTAGCCATCCTGTGTGACCACCAGCTGCCGAAAATCCAGCCCAAGCCTTTTTCCTTTCCCTCCATACACTGAGGAAGTACTTTTTAGAGACAAAGACAAAGGGAGTTTGACTAGACATGCTGCTTTTTTCCTGAGAGAGAAGTCATGACTTTCAAGTTTGGGGTATATACTTGATAGGCAAAATAATCCACTTGCTGTTAAAGCCCCTGATTATCAAAGCAGAGTAGCTCTGGGTGCCCTGCTGCATCTGTAGCTATTCACTGGCTCAGTCCGTAGCTCCTCACTGGACTGCACCAGACACAGATGTCTGTCACCGGAATTCGTAGCCATTATGGTGATATAAATAGAGAGCAACATCAGCCTGCAGGCAAACGTGGCCAAGTGCAGTTGGTTTGGGAATTATACCTCATCTACCAATATTTACCAGTGTTGTAACAACAACAATTAACTGATGTGACGCACTTTTACTTTGCAGAAAGTCACAGAATTATGTTAATGTGATAAAATATAGTTTGATCTGGAGTCCCTGGACACCACTTGAAGATGTGGAAGGCAGTAAAAACACAACTGTATTGCATCTACATATTTAAAGACCTGTAAGTCAAGTATCTTTCTTCTTTTTGTGATATACTTACCTTTGTCTGTGAAAACCTAACAGGAGGTTCAGATCTACTCCAAACACATATTCACATGGGCTGACTTAGGTCCCAGAAACAACAGTGCATGTCCACTTCAGGTCACATGAAGCACACTACAGTGATATAGTAAAAATCACGTTGTGTGCATTTGTGCCACACCTGAACATGAGAAAAATGGCCAATTCCTTCAGGTGAACACTTCTTCAGGATATTTTCTCAAAGCTTAAAGCAAACTGACATTTCTCTGAATGCAGACTGCAGGTTTATGAAATTTATGTAGCTACAAATTCTTCTGTCGTGTCCTGCAGAGGGGCTTTTCCTGTGTGCTGGGTTCAGCCAGGAAAGAGTTAAATCTCTTTACCGTAGCTGCTAGAAAGCTGTGTTCCTGGATGCAGAGAGCAGCACTGATAAGTTCTTAGCTGGCACTGGGAAATGCCTGCACCAGATTCAAGGTCTTTCTCCACTTCTGATCCTGCAGCTGCGTTCCCAGCTCTCGCGGTCTCGCTACAAGCAGCGTAGGGGACACAGCTCAGGCACCTGACCCCAACTGACCAAGGGAGTATTTCATCCCACAGTACGTCATGCTGGGGGCAGAGGCGAGGAGGGGGAGCCATTACTCTCTCTCGTTTAATCCTGTACACCTGCTAATCCTCACCCCGACTCCTGCGTTAGCTGCTTTGCTAACTCCTGTGCTGGCTCATTCAGGAAGGAGTTGGTGGTTTTTTTAGTTTTCCCAATTGTGCTATCGCTGACAGGGTTCGCTTGGAATCTGCTGCAATAGCTCTTGGGCTCCAGCCCTTGGGCTGCGGCTCTCAGACTGCAGCTCTCGGGCTCTCTGGCTCTGACTCTCACTACTCAGCACCTGGTTGTGCACTGGTCAGTGGGTGGTGAGCAACAGTATCATAATTGTATCATATTGTTTTATTTTCTATTATTTTAGTTACTTAGTAGTAGTAGTATTTGTATATATTAATTTGGATTTAATTAGTAAATAGTTCTTATCTCAATTTTACGAGCTTCCTTATTTATTTTTCCTCTGATTCTTCCCCTCCACTGGAGAAGGGGAGGCGGGATTTGTGAAAGCAGCTTCATGGTATTTTGCTAGTCAGAGTTAAACCACAACACCCTGGCTGGGGAATCAGCTTTCTGTAGGAAGCAAATTGATTTAATCACAAGAGTGACATCCTCCTCTCCCAGAAGCCATAGATTCTACCCTGGAAGGTACCAGACCTGTTGCATGGTCAGTCTGCTGACACATTGAAAAGGCAGGTCAGATAAATTGCTTGTAACTAACCAGACTGAAATTCTCAGATCCAGTGATGACTCGGATTTTCCTTCAGGAAAGAAGTAATGAATGTCCCAGGAAGGAGCATATGCTGTGCCTGGGTCACGCGATGAGTGCTGCAGTGCTAGATGGAAGAAATATGTCAGGAAACTTGCAGATAACCACAATCCACAGCTAAGGAAAAATAAAGAGTGGACCTTGCACAACAGAGAACACTGAGAGTAGATAAAATTTCCCCCTCCTTATGTATCATTTATATAATGCTAGAAAATTGCAGGACTAACCAAAGAGGGAAAAACTGGAAAGAAAAGAGCTGATGTCATGAGAGTGAGGTTAAGTATATAAAGAGAGTAAGGTTAAAATATGGGTGATGCTAAAGCATCAACTGAAAAGCTGATGTTGCAAATCTTGGCTGTCTTTGCTTTTATATGAAAAGCTTGTTTTGATTTTATTTCTTCCTCGTTTGACAGATTCACAACATATTGTTGCACTATACAAAGCCTGCTGCTGGCGTTTCACAGTGGCGCTTCCCTTCTGGAGCACTGCAGAGGCTGGACAGGCTCCATTGGGACCACACAGCACAGCCAGCACTGCCATCTGCATGGTGCCAGCCGAGCCCCCTCCCTGCCAGCCCAGCTCCATCACGGACTGAGAGTTACACACGGGCTGCGTTCTGTTTCATGGACCCAGTCAAAGTAAACTTTCTCTTATTTGTCCTGTATTGACTGCACTCTACTACATAAATTCTGGGGTTCGAGCTAATCCCACTTAAACTGGAGTAAATATAAAGTGTATCTGTGGAAATCAAGGGAATGATACTGTTATGAAAGTGCCTAAATAAAAGGTGGGTTATACGGTTAGGAATGTACCTGGTAAAATACTGACTGTCACATTCACAGACAGGGGTACTTGGGACATACTGTGTCCATGTCTGTGGAAACACAGTACCGATCCAAGCAGAGGAAACCTTGCCTCACCTGAAATTTTAAAAAAGCACTGTTGCCAGAAATCTGATTATTATTCATCAGAAATGTTTTTAACTTTCCGCAGACCCTGTGTCTGAGCCCAACCATCTTGTTCACAGAGCACCCCACATACACATCACAGAACATTAGCAACGGCTGACGGATTTAAAGATGAAGTGAAGAAGAGAGAGGCCTCAACAAAACCATGCTCAGCAAGGAACTACGCTGCTAATCACAACCAGGGGTAGCCGGGCCTGTGCTACACCAGCCACCCTGCAGACTGTGAGGAAGCAAAGGCCCTGGTGAAAACACTAAGCACATCCACATTTGCCATTCTTCCGCAGTCATCCCTCCCCATAATCAACAGCATCAGAAAATGTTATTTTTCCTGAAGCATTTACTTCTATTTTTTGTCTTCCACCAGTTGCTTTAGCTTGCCTTTTTTTTTCCCTTTTCTTTTTCTTGAGGGAGGACGAGCACAGGGATTGAGCATCTGAGTGAAACCTGCATTTTCCCAGCAGTTCTGCAACACCTTATTAGGGATGGCAGTCACAAGACAGAAGATTTCCTTACAGTACCACAACTTCTTTCAACCCAGGTTCAGCCGTCACATCTGTTAGAACATCATCCCAACCCAGAATTCTGGCTAACGTGAAGGAAAAAGCATGGTTAGCTAAAACTGACAGAAACAACCCACTAATTGGCATGCAGACTGTATTCTAAGAATCACCCTGCCTCTTTTGCCTGCTCTGCATTTACCCCATCTCCTCCTATAAGCTGTTTCAGACCCACCAAACCTCAAAGGGCCCAGATGTTTTTCCAAAGACAATCTTTAGGATTATAAGGCATATATGCAGCATTACTCTTTGTGCTTCAACATATCTGCATCTTGTGCTAATTCGGTTAGTCCATATGGGGCAGCAGATCTCCAGCATTCGGGGGCTGTATGTTATCATCATGATGAAAACGCAGAACTACTGCACTGGCCATCATGCCGCACTTTTGCTGGGCTTGGCTTCACCTAATGAAAGCCCTCACCCCTTGTGCTTTCTTCTTATTGATGAAAAAGGACATCATATTCAAAACTAACACAACTGTCCCCTGGCTTTATTGCTAGCCTTATATCTATAAAACATTTTTTTATAAATTGCTTTTCTCAAAGAAATATTTTGCCCCTGTGGAGGCTCTGACTGAATCGCATCCTGTGGGCTTCACTTTCACAACAAAACTTACACTAGAGAAACATGGGATGGTAAAGCCTTTTAAATAAAACACCAGCCTGCCCTCTTCTACCTTTCATGCTGTTATTGTAGATTAATTTTTAATCAGTTCCTACCCCAGATACATTCCTCCTTTAAACACACATTTATCACGTACTGTTAAAAGCATTTCTAAAAGGGCAATTTAAACACAGTGCCAGAGCTGCTCCTCGGAAGCCCTTTAATTCACATTTATTTCTGGTATGGACGCTCTTGCTTTTCACAAGCTTCTAGATGTGTACTCGAGCTGTGCTTTGGATTACAATCCATTTCTGCCTTCTGGGCTTGCTGAAAGAGATTCTGTATCAGACAAAAGGCTTTCAAAGCTGCAAAGAGCATTTGGGAATCCATCCACCACACAAATTTTAGAGAGTTCATCCTAACATTGTTTTAAAACATAAAAGTATTTAAAAACCCCAGCTAGCCACACTGCTATAAAGTTTGGTCCTGTTCCGTACGACTAAAGCTTTCTGCTGCAAAATAGGAGAGGATGAGGTCCACAATCCATAATACATTAATGAAAAATGACAAAATACATAGCTAACACCTCTTAGCGATTGTCGTTTCACTGCAAGCTCTCCTGTTGCTTCTCACTTGTCAAACGTCAAGCATTCTGCCTTCATTTACCACAGGGCTGTCTGCATCAGCCTGGGCTTTTTTGGGGGGAAAACAGAAAAGGATAGGAGAAAAAAAATACACACACACCCCCCAAACAAAGAAACAAACTCAAATTCACCTGTTTCTCATCACTGCAAATTTTCACTCACTAGGAACTTCTAAGTAGGCACCTGTGAAGTGGGTCCAGCTCTGAAGTACTTTTGTTACGCTTTGTCATCATCACCTGGCTAAATCCCCCAGTGATTTAACCAGTGCTAGTTCAGTTCACATCTAATGGGCTTAATTATCTGAGGAGCCTGTGCCACTAAGCATGTTCCAGCATTCCATACCAGGCAACGAAACCATGACCACATGGGCCTACAGCCCAGCCTGCGACACACAGGGTCAGCCTTCTCAGGAGTCACTTCTCAACGCCAAGGGTTGCCCGTGGTGCCCGGGTGCTCTGGGATCTGCTTGAGGGTTTGGTTTTACAGCTTCACCGTTGCACCCAGGCAGCCTTCGTTATGCCATTGCACAATGCTCCATAGCAGTACAAGACACACAAAACCACACATGCGCATTGCAAACATTCCATGTTACCGCTACTTTCACTGCTAGGTCAGCCTCCAGCGCAAAGGTTTGAGACCTTTGTTAACCTGTGTTAACCATCAGGATGCAGCATGAACCCCGCCTTTTTCCCTGAAGGCAGGCAGGACGTGACAGACGGGTGAGGCTCAGCACAAGATTTGGGGTCCGGTGGGGATTTATTCCATTAGGGAAATCCTTGATAAGACTTCATTCAAGCAGCACATTGCTAAGCTGTGCCAAAGGATGTCTGGGCCAATCAAATAATATAAATAAATCGCAACAGGCGTCCAATCTATGACCTGACAATTTTGGACCAAAGTGAGCATATGAGGTTTGCAGGCTGATTGTGTCCAGGATAAGCAGGAAGGAAAACTTTGTTAAGTAAGCATGACTAAGCAGAAGTCAGACCCTTTCAATTCCTGACCAGCTGACAAAAACTGATGGCGTCATTAACCCAGCCAGTTACTTACATCCAGTTTATGCCCTCTACTTCAACCATTACTGCTGTCCTAAAAGGAGAATTAAAGAAAACTCAGAGGGATATGGATTTTTGTAATGGCTTATACAGCTTCAGTTGACACAACCCCTGTGCAGGATATTTCTAGAGACTTAACATCTTACAGACAAAACCAGGGATGGCAGGGATGGATGATATCTGCTAAGCCATCTGTTCTATTGCATTGCCAAGGCAAAACTGTGCCTACTGCATCTTTATTTGACTTTTACATCAGTTTTAAACACGCCAGTGCTTGGAGATTCCACTACTCCCCTGGGGAGGTTGGAGTCACTGCACAACACTTCTCACTGGCAGGGTATTTTTCATGGTGTTCAGCTTAAACTTCGCGTTTAATTTCATCCGATGACCTTCATCGTCCTCTGTTTGTGCATGTGTTTCAGCACACAGGGAAGAGAAGCTGTACACATCAAGGACTGTTAGGGAAATAGGTTTTAAAAGAGTAAAGAGTCCCAGAAAGTCCCAGAGAAAACAGCACCTACTCTCCTAGAGAATGTCAGGACAACAAAGCCTTACATTTCTCAGGTATGGGCTATACTTACTGCAGTGTTATCCAAAATTTCTGGTAGGAGGGGACAGACAACAGTTTCAGGAAACCAACTGTTTTTCATCCACATGAAAGCAGCAGCACCACCAACTTGTTCCCAGGCCAGAAGCTCTGCAGAGGCACAGTAGGCACCGGGACCTGCAGCCTCTCCTCC
>NW_010274913.1:0-18114 GCF_000690775.1 Eurypyga helias | reverse complement strand
GTCAAGGTCCCTCTGGATAGCATCCTACTGACAGCAGAATCACCTCATTCCTGTATCTTCACTTCATTCTGTTTGCTCACAGACCATTGGCAAAACACCTGCCAAGATTTCCTACCACTGCTGTCATTGCTAGGACTCCAAATAGTCCAAACTCTGCCTTATGCTCAGTGAGGGTTCGCAGTCTAATTTGAACATCTCACGTGCAGCATGGGGATTTGGGACACCTTCCATTCCCCATAGGCACATCTTCTCTCCTTCTCCCTTCTCTCCTGCTTGTGTCAATGCTGACAACATTTCTTCCTAACTGACTTCTCTGGATTCTCTTTTCAGTTTTGCCTGCAGCCTTCCTTCCATGACACCCTTTGTATCTGAACTCTGTCTGCCTCCCTGCCTTTCTGTGAAAGCATTCACAGCAGGCTTATCTTCTCTGAGGTCAGGTTTCTGCGCTCTGGCTTTATTACTACTAATTCATTGATTCTTCCAGAATATTCCTTCTATGTCAGGTCACACAGAGGAGACAGTAAGGTCAGACACATTTGCTTCTCTTTTAAAAGCCCATGGGCAAATATCTTAGTATTATTGTAACTGTTTACTAGATTGTAATCTTACAACATAGATCTCTGAATCGTCATGAATACGCTTATAGAGCAGTTAGCTTTGATTTTACTGTCTGATAAGATATTAAGTTCAGTTTCTGATTATTTTCTTCTTTTTTTGAGGGGAAAAGATCATTATAGGCAAAGTGAAACATTACTGGACAAAAAAACCCCTAACTTGCCAGATTTGTTTGGATGTAAAATACAGCAGAATACCTTTATTATGGGTTGTCCAAAAAATACCTGAAATAAAGTTCAACTTTGAATGAACCTAAATAATCCAGTAAATTTAGAAAATAGATACAGGAGATGAGGAAAGCTCAGAGAGAGGAAAGATGCAAATGGAGTAAGTTGGTTTTGCAGGGCTGATTTTCCTTTTAGGTAATGCCCTGAAGACAGCTGTAGGACAACAGTACAGTACAGTTAAATGAACAGATGTGTGCACCAACCATACGTTCATAAAATAAGAGGTAGCCTTTTTATATGCATGTCTGCTAAAGGAATAAGAAGAGAGAATAACATATTTCCAGTCCAGGAAAGGGTGAAATATTCAACCCATACAGAGTAGCTGGTCTTTAACTCTTCCCCTTTATTAGTGCAGAAATGGAAAAGTTCAATTTATCATCAATAGTAAGATTACCAGTCTAATGTGGTTTTTACAGGCTTAATAAGTGATACGCTACTATTGTCAACTTTTGTTATGTTATTCTAAGTTGTGTGTAAGTGGTCTTACAATTTCACCTGATTATCCATATGATCCTTTAAAAGGAAAAACAGGAAATTTGACAAAATAAATGCTTATTAAATAAACACAATATCATTCTCTCCTATTTAAATAAACAATAAAACTCACTACCTCTTTGGAAAAAAGTCCAATTCTGTATCTGTGAACCTCTAACCACACTGAAACTGCAAATACACATTATGAATCATGAGATAGAAATGGAAGATGGATGTTAGCTTCTCTGTGTTGTGATATTATCGCCCTTCTGTAAGAAGATTGATGGACCCATCTAATGAGAAACATTGTTTAAAGGAGAGACATTACAGTGAAAAAAACCAGTTTCTCAAAGTTCCCCCACCTCAGAGCTGTTCTTTGGAAAAAGTAATACACTGTCATTCATACCTGTAACATGGGATAGAACTCTAGAAATATTTGGGTACCACAAATATCTTGTTATCATTCAAGTTACCATGTAGATACATGAGAATTAGTGCCCTGAACCTTCTCCTAGTGAAACCAACACCAACAGCAGGAGTTCTTCCATCACCCACAACTTGCAAATCTTTGAAACAGAATAAAAGCTCCAAGCACTTCATAGGTAGATATCTAATAAGTATTAAGAAGTTTCAAGCCATTTTAAGCATAGCAATCTCCCGGTAAGACCTTTTCAATATAGTCCGTGTGTGTCAGCAAGGGCTCTAGGTAATACAGATCTAACCTCCCATTAACAAATCTAGTTTCGGTTACTAGTCTAGACCAACTAGAAACGTACCTTCAAAGTGCAAGGGCTTCCATCCCAAAATCATAACTAAAATGACTGTCCTCTTTGTCTCCCTCAGGAGGCAAGCCAACTAATGCATACTAAACATCTAACTTTTTTTTAAAAGGTCAGATCATATTAATTCCAACCATTATTTGAAGTCTGTCAAGTGTCAGTCAATCATAAGTAAGTAGAGTGAGTGCTAGAATTGGTAAGCTAAAGCTCTTCATTTGCTTAGTGTCTGGCATAAATTGGCAACATTCCACTCAAGTTCCTGCAGAAGGAAAAAAGCCTCCAAAATGATGGTGGCTTTATATTAAGGCTGTCCAAAAATGTACCCTTTCTGAATGCCTCACTGCTGATGGTTATAGCAGAATCCCCTACCAAGAGACATTCTGTTCATCCCACTGGGTCTGATTCACCATTCACTTACACCACTGTGAATAAGACAGTGAGTGACACTGAAATTATTACAGATACATCAAAATTAATGGAAAAAGAACCAGAAGCATCAGGAATCAGATCTAATTAAGGCTGTTCTTTTGTTTATGCTATAGAATTTCCCCCATTAGTTTCCCCAACTTTGTTCCTCATTGTCTTCTTATATATTGAGCCTCATTTCCCAGCAAAATTAAGCTTATCAGCCTAATTATGGTGACCATTCTGTGTATGCTTGTGTCTGTGCACATGCTTATGCATCTGTGTATTTCTCTCTCACCAACTTCGGCCATCCTCCAAAGCTTTTGAAACCACTACCCAATTTAATAAACCAACATGGCAGAGGAGAGTCACTTTCAGAGATGTTAAGTTTCTATGAGCTTCATGAAAACAGATAGTCAGAATGAGAAAATAGCTCCTATCAATGTCCCTGGAAAAGCTGTGGTGTGAGTCTGTAACTTATTAGACACCAGGGAATCTAACCACAAAACAGTGCTCTGTAAGAAAGTGTATTTCAGTAGCTTCACTGTTCATAGACCTACTAGGAATAAAGTCTACCACCCGCTGTTAAATTTCTCTCGAACTGCTGTGCAAATGCCTAAGTGGCTACAGATGCACAGTCTCATTTTAGGATTAATAAACTGCATAATAACCTTACTATCATCCAGAGAAAGCAGGTAGCTAGGAAATTGGACTGGCCACTCAGGTTTTCCTGAGCCAACACCTCTCCCAGCAGCATTTGACTGAAAGCTTGGCTTTTCCAGCAGAAACTGGACTCCCCTATAGGCAAGTACCATATCCTCCCTCCCTGTGTGAAATAAACCTGCTTCCCAACATAGAAAGTTTAGATAATAACAGCAGTGATAATGCCAGTGCCTGTTTCGAAATGAGTTCAGACCACCAGATGCACACAGTACAACCTTGACAGATTTGACACCAGTTTTCTTCAACCCAATCGCCTTGGAGTTCGAGACCTCTTTTCCTTTAAATGCACAGAAGCAAACTGCAAGCCAGGGAGCAAAAGAATGACTTATACTGTCATACTTCAGTGCTGCAGGAGAGATTCAAAACATCACCACCTTGGTCTCTCCCTCTGCATTTGTGCTTTTGTGCTTCCTAGCTCAGACGAACCATGTGGCACATGAGGATGAACAGCAGAAAGAATCAGAGGTGTTAGGAGATATCTAGCCATTCTCTACCCCAGTCACTTTGTCACGACACAGTTTCTGACAGTGGCATTTCTGTGAGAAGGGATAAAAACCTACAAAACAGCAAAAAAAAAGAAAGAGCACCACCTTGGTCTAACTAATATTCCCTCTCCTACTTGTTTTATATTACACAACCAAGTGTGCAAACACTAAAACACCACATCGTCCATGCAGAAGTATGAGTTAGAACAGCTGTAGCCACAGTATAAGTGCCCTTGAACATGCTGAATTTTTCCAGTGTATCATAATTACAGAAACACCTGTGCCAAACAGCTTTCTTCTGATCCTCTATAAAAGTTCACAAAGCCCTCAAACTTTCTCATTTCATACAGGTCTGTGCTGCCTTGAAGCCAGCTCCATACGTCTCAATATGGGATACTGCAGAATTGTTCCTTTTCATGCCTAAAAACATAAAGAAAAAGGGTATGTGCAGGTGCAGTGGTTGACATGTGATTCTGTTACTTGACAATAAGGCACAAGACACATCACAACGATATTTTGTTTCTTGATAAAATCCTTTTCACTCACAAAATTACCCTCAAAAAAAATTAAAAGCACAAATACTGTGACAACAAACTGTATTCTAGATTTCTGCAGATAACAACCATCCCACAAGTACATGTTAGCTATTGTTTTGTTATGCACCATTCTCAGGGGGGAGTTGTTAAATCATATGTGTACGTCACGGCAAAAGCCTCAGGACTGAATGCATTTGGCTTGGTGGTTGTTTTACAAACAAGATGCTATGGTTGCATTAGCCTTAGGAACTGCTGGCTAGAGTCTATTGAATTATTTACATTTAAAACTACCCAAAGTGTCTGTTTAAAAAGGGTCGGAAGAAAGTCACCCTTAGCAGTCACCACAGAAAGTGTGGCTGACTATCCTTCAGGCAGAGCTCCAGAAAGGAGAAAGGGAAGTGGCAGAAGTCAGTTACCAAGCCCAAGCGTTTGGCTCATGCAGAATTGCAGCTTGTAGATAAGCCTGTCTTACTGAAAGATGAGGAGTATGTAGTAATTACACAGCCTCCCAGGTTTTGGCTTTCTACAGCCATTCCTAGTTATTGGAAAGCTCCCCGTGTCCAAAAATTCTGCAAAGAAAAGTTTTAATAAAATATTCATCAAAAAGGCATGATTTCTGCAGTCTTAGAGAGGAGAGGCCTTACACCGTCCACATTTACATAGCCCACTGTGAAAAGCGCGGGATTTTTTGCACAGCATGAGCAGATAATAGTATTACTACACTAATTCAGGAAGCAATGTACAATGGCAAGCATAATTTGAACCACTTCTGCATTGCTTATACACTCAAGAAAAAGAGCTAGATGTCATTGTGTACAGCTCAGGGGAAACATCTGTTCCAACTGCCTTGGTCAGCAAGTAATAAGGAATAATACTGAAAATATCTGAATGCTGTTATGCAAATCAATCGTATGCCCTCATGTTTAATATTATGTTCTGTCCTGATTACTCCACCTAAGGATGGATTTAACAGAAATAGAAAGGGACTGGAGACAGCTGATAAGCATGTTACAGCCATGAGAGGGATTCCATAGTCTTAAAATGTTAGGACTATTTATCTTGGAAATAAATAAAACCAGCAGCCACAGTGCAAGCATACACCATAAAATACAGTGGTATGAAGGATGTAAATTGAACACTCCTGTTCTGCCTACATTTTCTGCCACTTTTCTTACCCTTCATCTGTCTGGTCTATTTAGATGTTGAGATATGAGAATTAAGAACTGTCTATTACTCTAAATTTGAACCACAGCTACCACAATGGGGCCCACAGATGGTCACTAGGCAATTCCATAACAAGCAAGAATAATCTTATTTACCCTTTGTCCTCATAAAATAACAAGGAGAGAATTAAATTCAAAAGGCAACCCATTTTAAACACTAAAAAGGAAGGACTCCCGTAACATAGCCCCAGGTGTGGCATTTTGGTGGCTCATGCAGCCCTGGCAAGCATCCTCTCACCCAGGAGGGCAGCAGATCTGTGAGCAAGCTGCCCTCCCACAGGTGTGTCACCTCACTCTGTGGCAGCCCAGCCTCCTGCCACCTTCAGACAGCACCCTGACAGGAACACAGGCTGGCAAGGGGGAGAGCACACCTCTCCTTGACCTTTTTTGATCACCACTGGAGAGCCTGGGACACCACAAGCGACTGGCGGTGCAGAAAGTGGGGTTGAAGTTGCCCCAATCCCTCTGCCACCGTCACCCTCCCTTGGCACACAACCCCCCCACAAGCAGATCTTGGTGACAAAAAACCAGCACTGAAGCACAGAGCTCCAAATGTTTCCAACTAACAGTCTAAATGTTTTGTGCCATACAGGGTGCGTTTCTCCACACTCTTTTCTGGATCAGACAATGCTGGAAATGGTCAGAGAAAAGGATCTAAATTACTGTGGTCCCGATTTATATGTTTCTAATTCCCGTTTCCATCAGAATAGGAGTTCTTTTTAGGAGTGATGAAAAGCCCTTCTTTACTTAAGTGTTAAACTCATTTTTACAAGACAAAACACCGGGAAAATAATTTAGGGCTTAGACTCTGTTACAGGTCAAAACCACCGCAGTTACACATGGCAGACGGACCCCCTCTCTGCAAGAGCGAGAGCATCAATGCATGTTTCAGACACAGAGCTGACCGCTGACTACCACAATGAAGAAACTTCTCTGTGGTCACATCATTCCATATTTGTCTGCCCTGAGGTTTCTCGGTCATTTTTAGAGGCTTCTGACAGTGGTGATTTCTGACAGAGGTGATTTCTGACAGAGTCAACCGCACTGAGGCACCAGCCCACTCAGCATTGTCATATCTGTGTCCCAGATAAAGATCTGAAACTTCTTTCCTTTCTTTTATCCTTTATCTTTATGTATGTGAGAGGCAGAGAGAGGAAAAATATAAAAGAGAAGAAAAAAATCACTATCTTTCATGGTTTTACATATCGAAACAGGACTTTCACAGGCAAAAGATGGGAAATTTAATGGTGGCAGAGATCAAAAATAATCTTCCAGCTGTAGTGTTTGTGGTTCCAGTTTTAGTGTCAGTAGATAGGAAATTTGTTCCAGCATCATAAGCTTACTTTCATTTGTTGTCTACTGTAAGCACTGGCACATAGTTTTAGTGTGGATATTGTGGATATGCGCTGTGAATACATGTTGGCACTAGTTGCCTTGCAGCCACGGAAACACCTGCCTCCAAGCTAATTTATAATCTGCACCTATGGCCACGGGCCACTTACAAGTTTATTGAAAAAGGTCTTGACAAACCATATAGGAAAGGCTCTGTTCTTTCTCTTCCTGTTCCACATGACATAAGTTTGGCATTAGCAAGTCACATTTTTATGTCCAACTTTATAGATTGTTAATAATATGTAAAGATATTTGATACGTAAGATCATGGGTCGAATATTTCTCACTCTACCCATGTGAGTAGTCCCACAAACTTTATTTATACAACTAGTCTGAGGAAGACAGTCATGTTTTACCTTCTCTGTTAAATTATTCTGCAGCATTATGAGGCAGCTCTCACCATTACTTACAGTATCCTCATTAACTACGAAGCACAACGCATGTCCCGCTTTTGAGCTCTTCAGACTAAATCCTCTAAGACAAAGGAGAGTTGTCCACCTATAAAAAGAAATCTGATAATGCAATGGGATGACCTGGTTCTTCTCATGTATGATTCAGTATAGTAAAATATCACATCCCCCTCATGAATTCTGGATTTAATGTATTCCATGTTGTTCTATCTAGAAAGGATTATAAAAATCCATTCATACACTATTTCCTTGACAAAGTTTCTCCCTTTTGTTTATAAATGACTGTGAAGAACAGGTCTATAAATGAGTCATTGATTTTGACTCTAGTGTATTCTGCTGGCATACTGTATCTTGGCCCTGTACTAGACCTAGGTGGTTTGTTTCTGTATGATTATCATGCAAGTAATCAGGAAGTGGAATCTTCTTGGATGTTTATAAATATCATGAAGAGTCATTATTAAAAGTACCATGAACGACCTTGTAGATGATACGTCACACGGTCTAGAAAGCACAGAGGAGAAGTTCAGGTTGTAGTAGTTTTTCTCCACTAACTTGCATAGGAAAGAAAAGCACTCCATAAACTACAGAGCAACGTAAACAACCCATTCCGATTCAAATCTGGATCCAAGCTGGAAGCACCTTGGATTTGGCATTTAGCACTGAGCCCATTTCAACACGGAACAACAGAAAGTTTCCACAGCATGTGCAGTTTCATTGGAAGTCAGCAGATGGGCTTCCACAAGGCCCTTTACAAGTTCTGCTTAATGAAAGAGATCAGTGGCTAGGTTGTGCAGAAATGTTAATTTTAACTGTCCTGCCTGGCTGTGCAGATCTGTAAAGTCTGTTCATTGACAGAGTTTCTTGCTTTTATTTTAATTGCTGACCTACCTGTAAAATGGGTGACATGTCAGAAGCTTCACTGTTACGCCTCGATGTATGACAGCGTAAGTACTCAGAGTCTGTCGTTCTACAACGCCCAATTATAAGAACAAATTGCGTAGGTACTTTGCAAGGTTTCATTGAAAGCTAAAAGTACTGACTTAAGTTAGACTGAGAGGCAATGCCCTGCACAACCCTGGAATGAGTATCACACCTGAAGAGGAAAACGAGCTGCAGGCCTTAAACAGAGGCTTGGGCAGATAGCAACTGGTGCTAGCACTGATCTGTTCAGGAGTAAAAGTGCCAATGGCAGAGGTGCGGTGGCTTGCACAGCCGCGGTCTGTCTTGATTTCAGGGCCAGAAAGGAAAGTTACTCCATGCCTCCGCTTAACTTGGTTTGTACCCTCTCTTGCACAGATACCCATCCTTCCCCCCTTCCCTTCTGCCCCACAGCTGGCAAGTAGCAGAGGGAAAGCCCCCAGGCAGGAGCGGTGCATGCCCTCTTCCAGCGCGTGCTACCAGGACTGCTGGGCAGCGGGAGCAGAGATGGTATGCAGTCCAGGGACAGCGTGTTCCTCCCCCCCCGAATAGCAGCAGCTGGCTCCCACCTCCAGCGCAGCGTGCAGGTGAGCCCTCCCTCATCCAGGTTATCAGACAGGCAATCCAAGCGCCGGTGGCTGTGTTTTCCCTGCAGCTACCTGGTGCACATTCTGTATTTGACAGCAGAGTTTCAAAATAGCCCAGGACCAAATATTTCATTCATAATTGCACTCACATTACAACATGCAGGTATATTATCGTTACCGTAAATTTACAGTGACCTAGGACAAAACAAATTAAATTAGTTTCTCAGAATGACACAAGAAAGAGCTGTAGAGATTTTCTGACTGCTGTGTTCTATTTTAACCCCAAATCCATCATTCTCCTTTGCAAATTAACCTTACGTGTACAGTGTCAGTCCATTTGTATCCAATACCTTACTGCTTAGCAGTGGATTCCTGAAGATATTCTTTCAAAATGCTCAACTGCCTAAGGCCTGGGAGAAATAAAACCTGTTTCTTTGGTTCCCAACTATTTCTAATGGGTTGAATAATCCCTTCAAGTCTCATAGCAGCTAATATACCCAGGCAGTGGTAACAATCATTTCCTGAAAGAAACTGATCTATGTACATCAAATTCTGTCTTTCCTTAGAGCAGACACTTGGGGAAAGGAAGGCACTCCAGGAGAAAAATAAGATGTCTTCATAGCATGAGATGGTCATCTGGTGAAATTTGTGGAGAGTCAAAAGAAACAGCTACTGACAACCTGAATTTAAAAGGAGTAAGTTTCGTGATCCTGAAGATGTCCCTCCACCCATCTCCCTAAAAAGAACCCTAGGGTTTCCATTTTTCCTCCATCCTGGGATTTCTGCAGCTGATTTTTATTTACTCACCATACAAGGAATTCAGATTAAGATCAGTTTGATATTTTCTGTTTTCTCCACGGAAGGAGAATGGCCAAAAAATCTCAGAAACCAACAGCAAAACAGAGAAGACTTCATGGGGGAATCTAGAGCAACCTCACCTAACCCTCGATGTGGTATGTGCTAACCGGCCAGAGGCAGGGCACCTGAGAGGGCAGCGGACCTCATAGACCATGGGCTTCCCATGGACTTGGTGGGAACACAGTGGGAGTGACCTGCTGGACAGCTGCAGGCTGAACATCTGCCTTTCCCCAGA
Organism: Eurypyga helias; assembly: GCF_000690775.1. Classification (NCBI taxonomy): domain Eukaryota; kingdom Metazoa; phylum Chordata; class Aves; order Eurypygiformes; family Eurypygidae; genus Eurypyga; species Eurypyga helias. The sequence goes on along the minus strand of NW_010274913.1, from coordinate 8,247 downwards.
GCCCTTCATGTGTCAGAGCTGGGTAGGATCAGAGAGGTCGCAGGGGGAGCATCCCTCCTGGCACGCCGTCCGAAAGCCACTGGAGACATTTCCCCCACGCGACTGAAATCCCATCCGGTTCCACTAGAGGGTTGTGCGTGAAGGACAAGCCTAAGCAGCGGTGGTAACAGGCAGGACGCAGTGCTCAGCCTTAGTGGAGTGCTCTTTTTCATCGTCCGCATACAGGGGTACAGCCTCTGCTATACCAGACCACTGCTTCTTGCAATTTACGAAGCATAAAACCAACCGATGTGGTCTCTCCCCTGACCGTGTCTCTGAGCCTTCAAAGATCCCCTCACAAGTTCTGCTCAGACTGAATTTGCTGCCTATGAAACGCCAAAACTTGACTGATTCTAAGTCATTAAGTTAAAAGAAGGTGCTTCTCCTCTGACAGACAAAACAACAACTTTTTTTAAAGATCAAGCCTGTTTACAGCACTAAAGAAAAAAAAATTCTTACATTCTGCAAGAATTTCAGCTTGGCTGAAATAACAGGCCATGTACAATAACCATGGAACTGAGGAAGGGGTGGGTCGTGGTCTAGTAACGGCATCACCTCTACCTGTGTATCTTGTGTGAAGAGGAATGCCCAAAAAAGAGAGATCAGACTTGAAGATAATATTGATTCTGCAACTAAAAGGACATTGCTGCAATTGAATCACAAACATCCTATCACTTTAAGCAAGGTATTAACATATTAAAGAGAAAAAAAATAATTGCAGATAAACCTCTCTCTCATTCATCTTCGTATTGTTACTTTCATTAACTTGGAACTAGAACCGGTCCAGGATTTGACCTCCCTTTTCTGTGAAAAGAATATAATTTTATTTCTGAGAAGCTCCAAGTACATTTTGGCGTTTCTCCTTTAAAAAAAAAAAAAAGAAAAAAAAGATTAATACAATCAACACCCTCATGCTGTGCTCATATTAGAATATCCTAGAAAATAAACAAAAACTACCTGCAACTACCCTGCTTCAGGGAAAAAATAATGAGCATGTGCTAACAAAGTTTTTAGGAGGCTTAAAAAAGATCTTAAAAATTATGTGCATCTTTAAACAAGACAGGGTAAAAATAGTAATTTTATTTCATTTGTAAGTGGTTCCAGATGTTGCAAGTTACGTTGTTGGTATGTTGTTATTTTCCTCAAAAGAGTCAGTTACTTCACCTGCAGTATTGAATTTTGAGATATTGTGGTTTAAGCCAACTCGCACACAGAGTCTGATGCTTAAATGACTCTCTTACTGTCTTGATTTGTTATGTCTTCATCTTTGAGATACTTCAGAATGAATTCTTTTAAGGATATGTGTTTTACTAGTAGCAGGTTACTAAAGAATGCTTCAGAATTTTATGGATAAAGCATTTATTGGCTGTGGATGTACTTTCTTTCCACCTAATGGATGTGAAATCTGTTTTGACTTAGGTCTTCTCAGGAATGCTTTTTCTTTATTCTGTTTTCCTTCATTTCACCAATAGGTGAGCAAGTTACACATAGATCAAAGCCATCGAAGAATGGAGCTAATGGAATTCATCCTTAGTCCTCAAGAGGTCTCTCTTATTTTATGAATTCTTTGTTGATATAAGTCAGTTTGGTGTAGTGAGCATTGTTTTAAATTAATGTATTTTCAGATTTTCAAGTTGCTTCTGAAAACCTCCCTTACTATCCATTTACTGATAAAATCCCTTTTAAATAATTATTTTCTCTGCCAAAATACCATGAACAACAACATAAATCCAACAGCACTAGTTTGTTTCTATTCTCTACTTTACAGTCCTCTCTGGAGGTTCTAATTATTCCATTATTTACCCCTACATGATCCTTTCCTCCCCTCTCCCCTGCCCCTCCACCAAAAGCTCTTGAGTTTCTGTAAATCAATATGAAGAAAAGTATCCTTTTCGGTCAATCACATTTCTATAAAGTAGGCCTTTTGCTATCCTGCTTTTACAGCTTTCAAGGCCAGCATGGTCCCATACCTTGCAGGACTAAATATCCTAGCTGGAAATTCCAGTGTTTCTATCAAGGACATATTTGATGTTCTTCTTAAAATGCCAGCTACTGGAATCTAGACAACATATCAGACTCTCAGCTTTCATTTTAAGGAAAAAAAAAACTTATTTGCAAAATGCCATGGTTCTGTGGAGAGACCTGAAAAGGTGATTGCCATCTCAGAAACCAGAAAACAGGAAAGAAAGAGAAGTCAATTAAAAACTACGTATTTAAAATGACTTACTGAGTCAAAGCTCACGACAGGCGTACATCCAGGACACTTGGCCCTGGCAATACGGCAGCTCACTGAGGCAAGCAGCCATTAAAAGCAAAGCCTCGTGAGAACTTCTGGTGAGGGGAGTGAGCCCTAAGGCACGCTCTCGTTAACCATTACTGCTGCATCACTATAGAGAAGCAGGGGCCTGCCAAGCCTCAGATTGGTGCTGTCCATTATGTAGGAGTAGATTTTGCACCTACATAACGGACAGCACCATTACAGCATTGAGTTTGGATGCTCTCACGAATCAATTATGGACCATACTGTGATCTTCCCATTTGCAGGGATGGCCTCTTTTATGTACAAAGCTGGAAAGGAGGATACACTGCCTTCTCACTATCGCCACCACACAATTTCTTCTTTCTTTTGAATCCTGTGATGGATGCTTAAAAAGTTCAATGAGCCCAGCAGGATATGGCCAGTGAGTGTGATGAGGGACTAGAAACAGACTGAGTTTAGACTTAGAAATAGGAATTTTCAATTAATTGCAACTTTGCAATTAAGTTGGAACTGAGTCTAGAAATAAGGAAGACATGGACCTAGGCTAAACCACTGTCATGTTCTACTGCCTGTAGTGAAAGAAAGTGGCACAAACTTCACGAGAAAACCTCAGACAATTCTTTTGTCTTCAAAGAAAAAAAAGGTGATTAAACAGTAAATGTAATAGATAGAGATAAAATACAGCCACCTAATAGAGAAAAATCCTGTATGTCACGATTTTATGATGCATTCATGAAATTATTTTTCTTTTAATAATCAACTTCTCTTTATCATTTCACATTTTAAAGCATGGGACCAATCCATGGTTTCTCCCTGCTATTCCACAGGCTACCCATATGCCATTGAACAGGCCGTTTTGTATTTGATTCAGTTGCCTAAACAAAGACATTTAATGCCATTTGTAAAGTCTGAATGTATCCAGGTTATTCATACAAGGCTGGCAGATGGATGTAATGCCACACACTTCTGGAGCAGCAGCTGGAGTGACATAGGATAGGCACATTGTGTGGGAAAATGGCCAAAGCCATTTTCCTGCCTGTATCTATCTCAGCCTCTCTCATCTGACGTGCAGATGATCTCCATGTGTACTCTTCCTGCTCTCACAGACTCTTGTACAATGAAATTGTTAAGGACTAGCAGGTTCTCAGCGTTGGAGGCCCTACAGGAATCAGCACCACCCTCATGAGCAGAGGAAACTAAAAGACTTGGTTGGTCATTAGAAGAGGCAAGGGCCAGGGCAGAGACAAGAATGCAGAAGCTCAAACCCATGCATTCTGCACTGTCCCACAAACCCATTATTTTTATTTGTAGTTACATTTATTCCATGAAAGCTTGACTTCAGAATAAGGCTTTTTAAGGTCTACAGATACCACTGTTTTCCACTACAGCAAGAAAAGCCTACAAAGCTACTTGCAGTGCTGTTTGCTTTGTATAGTATCAATTTGTACTAAAAAATCATTTTGGAAATTCAATGTTATTTATGTGACAGCAGAAACATGCTTTGTAATAGACTGAAAATTTTGATGACCTATGAAGAGTTGTCATATATGTGTGATATTGTACCGGATCTTGAAATAAAAATGTTTGAGCACTAAGTGCTTTTTATAAATATATTTATTAGAGAAGAAAAAATTGAAATCATTTGGATAGTCATGAGACACTCCTTTTCAGGTTATAAAAATAAAGCAGCTCAATCACAATTGGAAAAAAAGCTTTTCTTTGCTTTCATCATAGCAATGACCTTAACTTCTCTAAAATTCTTTGTCACAATTAGTCTCATTTAGATCATTATTTTTGCTGAGGGCTCTGTCTAGTTCATTTCTCTCCTCAGTTGCTATATATTCACCAACATGTGCAGCGCAGTACTAGAAGGTGACATTTGGAGTTTATCAACATGTACCACGTAGGACAATTTTGATAATGTCCCAATAAGCTGCCACTGACTCAACGGCAGTCTAAAATCCATTTGGTTCCATTATTCTCTGAAAGTAAACCATTAAAACTGATCCTTTTCCTTGATGGGCAATAAAGTAAATACAAACCTCACAATAAGAAGTTAATGATCTGTCCCTAACAAGGCTGTAACTTTGACGTACTCGGGCACCTACTCTCTCAGCCTAGAAACAAGATCCAGTACGTCACCAGATACATGCAGTGAGCTGGAAATTGTCCATTTGTTACCCTTTTGCCATGCTATATTCAGCTTGTCAGTTGGCTATGGGTATCACTCTTAACAGTGATTTTTATTCCATTTAAGCTCCAAGCCAGGATCTACAGTCAAACAAAGCCTTTTTTGGATTAGAAAATGATATGACTCCACATATCCAATGAATCAGATATGCCTTCCACATTAATAGAATCAAACTAACAAGAAGAAAAATAAAGTAATGGCAAAAATTAATTGAATTTTCACAGTAGTTATTTACAAACTATGTCCGTCTTCACTTTAATCTTGGGTTTAGTCTCCAATCCTGTTCCAGCTGCAAGTGATTTCCAACTGACATGTCTTTTGAAGTCTGCCACACAAAATGTTCCAGACCTTAAAAGTACAATAACCACATATAACCCCACCATTCCTAAAGCACCATGCTCCTCATCTATAATTTTAACTTAAAATTTTGAAGTTTTATCATCAAGCATGACATAGCTCCACTTGGCAGAACTGTGGAAGTAGAAAAGGCAATTTGCCAGTCAGGAGGCTGGGCAAGAGCCGTTCTGCACTTAGTACATGACTTAAGACAGCCAACTATTAGCTTAATGCTGCCCAAGCTGCAGTGGCCTTCCAGGGGCTGTTCTGTACAACAGATTTGCTCTTTCCATGCTCTCTCCCACTATGCCACTTCTTAAGCCTTTATGTGGAAGTGGGTTGTCTAGAATTGGCGGTGCTGTCTTCATGACATTTAGGCATTCCTTTAAAACAGTAACATCCTAAGGGGCTGTTTAGCACAGTTTTCCAGCAATAACTGGTTTTTTGGGTTTTTTTAATGTTTTCAAAATTTCATTTAGAATCAATGTCAGAATTCTTGCTGCTATTGACAACACTGCAGTCCCAGCAGGTGGTGAGACTGTTTCTGCCCTAGAAATTCCATGGTCTGTACATGTTTCTGGTTTTTTGGGTTTTGGTTTTTTTTTTTTTCCTGAAATTATAAAGAAAAGTCTATTCCTTTATCTTAAACTCCTCAGGTTTTTAATATTTTAATACTTCCCTTACAATTTTTTCCACTTCTATTTTCTACTGGAACTCTGTACTTTTGTACAGAAGGTTTCAATAACCTGGAAAGCTTTTGTAAGTTGTTTAGCCACCTGTTTTCTTTCCACCCATGCATCAAACCTAGCCTTACCACATCACATCCTGTTTGCAGGGGATACGGAATAATAGGCTTGCTGCACTTATTTCCTCAGCACATGGTACTGCCAACACAAAAAAATGCCCCTGGAGTGTGTAAGACAGCTTACCCTGTTCTGGCCTGCAATGAGGGGAAAGTATCCACCAAACTGTAGAGGGATACACAGTTCTGTTACTACTCCCTGAATCACCAAAAAAAAAAAAAAAAAAGGTAGGAGTGGTGTCTGTTTGGTTCACATCACATTTTTATCTGATCTAAAATGTGAATACCATGTGCCTACAAGTCCATTCTACAGTACGAACAAAGCTACAATCACACAGAGTTGCTAAACCTCCATGGGCTACCAGAAACTTCCCATGTTTAAGATAAGAGTACTCACAGTCACGCTGTCCTCCTGTTCTTCCTGTGAACCATAATGAATTAGCCTAAGCCTTTAGGGTGCCCTCCAGACAGTCTAAGCATCTATCATAGGGTGGATTATTAAAACTGCAGATTGCTCACCTGCAGGAGGACTGCTTGACAATGCTCAATTCCTTCTTTCCACTGAACCACAGGGAGAAGTTCTTCATAGCGTGCCTGTTTCCAGCTTAATCAAAAGGGATGACAGCTTTTCAGATGTGACTCGCCAAATATCTACTGATGGTCAAACTTATATTCCCTTTGCAACTTTTATGAGTGACGTTTATTAGCTAATATCCCTACTTCTTCTTAAATCCAATCCATTGCCCACTATCTGGAAAGACATCAACTTTTAGGTCGTCTAATAAGCACAACACTCACCAATACCATACAATACAAGTTATCTTTTTAACAGTCTCACTTCTGTATAGGAATAATTTCACTCTAATAGCACACATATCCACTGCCTAATATTAGGATTCAGTTAATATATTTTGGGGCTTAATTTTATCTTGAGTTGGTTTGCCTGTTTTTCATGGAAAAGTCCTGTCCAAATCAAGAAATTAACCTTTGTAATCCAAATTTTTATGCCACTTTATGCTGAGAAACAGCACATAAAGTTTCTACAGAAAAGGTTGTTGAAGGTTTGCCTTGCCCTATACTGAAGAGGAAAAAGAAAAAGGGGGGTGGGTGCGGAAGCTTATAAAATGAAACAATGCAATGGTGCTCAGAAAAGTCCTTAAATGTGAGATGTGAAAGAGGAAAGCCTTTGTAAAAGTGCGGTTTTCTAGAAACGAACCCCTTTTTTGTGATAATCAGGACAATTAGACGGGAATAGAGGAGGCCAACAAGTTTTCTCTGCTACCAGAAGAGGACGTTCTACCTTTATTTGAGTACTTGCTGTGTGGGAGAAGCCAGTGGTGGGAGAAACCACATCGGATGATGCACACATCCAGGACCACAGGAGGGTGTTTGAGTCTTTTTTTTCCTCTCCCTTGAATGTTAGGTTGGGAAATGCCAGGATAGGCCTTCCCATTTTCTCTCGCCATTTCTCTCTTCCAAATAATCAGCCTTTGCTTGGTGTCCTAGCCACATCCTTGAAAAACTTTATTCGGACATGCTCCTTATGGAAGAGAGGGTACTGAGGTGGCCCGTTCTTGATACAAGCAAGTAAAAGGAAATATATTATACTAGCACAATGAATACTGACTTATCACAAAATAAATATTCACCATATATATATATGTGTATGTGTGTGTGTATGTGTGTGTATGTGTGCGTATGTTAATAGCACATGTCACACAAGGTTACACTTGGGGATTATTTTTCCTTCTACTCAGTATTTTGCTGCAATTTTCCTCAGAGACCAGCCACTTAATATTTTGGACTATGGGGTCTGTTGTAGCTACAGCTATATTAAGGGTAGGACAAAGACAAACATTTCATGTAAATTGATAGCTAAATCTGAAGTTTCAGAAAGTTTGAGATGTTAGTAAATATGGGGTTTTTTAAAAGGCTTCATTATTCCAAGATTGGGACCAGCTGCAAAGATTGGATTCACATCCAAAAACGTATATTAAAATGCATACACTTGTTGGTAGAAAGAAGTTTTAAAACCTGTCAGGCTGAGAACAACACCCTTTTTGTGTGCTGCCTGACAATTCAGTTACAGACCGACCCTATTGTTTTTTGTGGTAATTTAAATATGATTGTTGGCAGAGCAGAAAGGGATGGGGGAGTTGTACCGGGAGGCACGCAGTGAGAAAGAAGAAAGCATTTCTGATTATACACTGTATCCCTGACATGTTGTTGCACACAAACCCAATATTTAGCATTTAAAAAAGAAGGGGGAAAGAAGAAAAACAATAAAAGAAACAGCAGCTGTTTCCGTGTGATGTCAGAGAACAGGTGTGATACAAATCTCCACACCAGCGCAATCGTATTGATCTCCTGATGATACACGCATGGAGCACATGTGCAAACGTTATCGACCCATCCGGCGTCTCATTTCCAGGAATACGGCCTGAAAATGCCTCTCCATAATTGAGAACATTATCAGGATAAACACCGTATTGGCCAATTATTAAAAAGCACACACAAACTGACTAAGAAAAGGTGAGCCTGCCCCCATCGCTCCGCGGGCGTGCGGTACTTCCTCGCTCGGCAGCAGCCTCCCGCGCGCCCCGCGCTGCCGCCGGGACC
>NW_010274912.1:0-2630 GCF_000690775.1 Eurypyga helias | reverse complement strand
CACCTGGGCGAGCGGCGGCAGGTGCGCTCCCGGGGCCAGTAGCCACAGCCCCAGCCCCGCAAAACGGCCCCAAGGCGGCTTTTCCCGGGATGGGCTGTGCCCTGGGCACCGAGCGGGGCTGGGGATACAGCCAGAAACCAGGTTTTCACACCACCACCAACCCCAGACCGCGCTGCTCCCCTGACAGGGGACATCAGCAAGGCGGGGGCCAGCCGACTTCATTGCACATTCATCCCTGTCGCCAGCAAATTGCAAATAAATACTAATTAATGCTTTACTTTGGGATGTATTTATCTGAGGCTTAATTTGAGCCTAGGATCTTACTCCCCAAGACTTGGTCGCACCGAAGCCAATTTGTCTGGACCATTAGAGCCGTTCAGAATGTCTTTTCTTGAAGTGATTAGAGCAGGTTTTCTTTGCTTTCCAAACCAGCCTTTCCAATCCCAATTTGTTGGAGGATAAACAGAAAGACCGAAGCGTTCTGATTTCCAACAAAACGACAAGTAGAAAAAAACCAAACCACGTTGTGTGCCGAGTTTTAGAAAAGCGCCGTTTAGATTTAGTTGAAAAACCTAACCACCGTCACCCCGTTAAAAAAAAATAACCAGGAAAACAACAGCTCCTCAGCCATTTTCAACCTGCACCGGTTCATAGCGGTTCTTCCCACTTGGGAGGCCCTTGGAAGAGCCGGAGAGCTCACCCACACGCCGAGGTGGTACTTGCGCGGTGTGGGTGAGCCATTCCCTTCTCGCGGAGGAGGGACACAGCCTCTCCTCCTCCTCTCCGAGGATGTGCTTCCCCTTTCCCGGTGCTGCCAAGCTCCGTCACCACCCCCCACTCAGCCCGTTCCCAGGCCACCGCAGCGGCTCCGTCACGGTGCGTGGGTGTCCCGGCACACAGCCCTCCCACGGGCACACGTGCTTCCCCCCCCGGCCCCACGCCGCCGGCTCACTCGTACCTCTGGCCGTGCCATCAGCATCCCGAGAGGCGATGAAGCAGCAGCTGATGCACACCCAGCGCCCACGCATCCCTCTAGGAATCGAGGTGCATTTCAATCGCCACCTACATCCATATACAGATGTTAGCGGATACTTACCAAGGAAATTGGTATTCAAGCCCATACCCAAGGCAACAAGCAAACCCCTGGCTCTGGGGAGCCCCAGCCACACGCCAGGCATCTGCCCCCTTTCCCTCCCCAGCAGCTGTTGCAGGATGGCAGCACAGGCCAGCCCGCTAACAGCAATTTTCCAGCCACAAAAGCTGCTACAGCATTTTGCTATCCGGCAGGCGATGTGTGGGACTCGGCTGCGGTCCCTGCACCCGGCAGTGAAGGAAACGGGGGTGCAGGGGCTGGCAGGAGGGAGAGGGGTGGCTGGCAGGGCACTTGCTGGCGCAGCGCCCACAGGGACTCTCAGATCTCTATTTGAGGCACATGTGCAGCGGAGTACATGCTACTCCCCAGTTCATTTCTAGCTCCCTTGGCTCTTCAGCGTCTCCAGTGAGTTCCCTCATCACCCCTAGCTCAGGGAAGCAGCCTCTACTGAGAGCACTAACCTCCCCCTGTCAAACGCTCCTTCCTCCGGGACACGAGGTGTGAGGGGAGGCAGCACAAGAAGAGACAACAGCTAAAGGTTGATGGAGGAATGACCAGCCCCAGGAGCCATGGCGAGTCCTTGCACTGTCTGTGCCATTCATTATGGCCCTGCTTGCGCCTCCACCGACGGTTCAGCCCCGACCATTTGTCAGCCTCCCTCGCCCAGCCGCACACGCAGGTCTGGAAGCGGAGGGCAGGCAGCCAGGAGCTCCTTGGAGCTGGCTCCCCCCAGCCTACACCTGGGACTGGGCTCCTTGCCCAGCAGCCACCCATTAGGGACATCAGCCCTCCCGCAGCTCCCGCATCTGACGACGCGCAGGAAGCGTTTCTGCGTCGCCTCTGCGTGAGCGTTCAGCCTGGAGAGCTGGTATCCTGCTAACATCCCCCCTCCCATCATCAGGCTGGAACAGCATCATGTGCTTCACACAGCTGTGATCAGGAAGGGCTGAAAATCATCACGTTAATTATTCGGGCAGCACTGACCTGTGCTTTGGCAGGACGCAGGAGGCTCCCAGGAATGGGAGAAACGCATCTTGCGCTCCCTGTAGCCACTGACCTGCTAACAGGGAGCGGAACAACCTGCAGCAAGCCAAAAGGTGAAGCTCACACTAAGGAATTCCGTTTCCCTGACCCAAACTCCACAGAAGACGCAGGATAAATTACAGCAACACAGGCCCATGCGTAGCTCCGAGCCCCCACAGTCGCCGGGAGAAGGGACCCTCTGCAGAACACACACAGGGGGGTCCTTCCCAAGGAAGATGTGCCTCTGCCTCTCCCCAAGGGCAAGGGTCTGCACAGCTGCTGCAGCCCAACCTTTAGCCCCCTCCCCAGCACATATACTGGGGATTACAGGGGTACCTCGTGGCCAGGTACCCCACTAGCCAGCCAGGTGCCTTCCCCTAAGGGCAGCTCTGCCACTGGTTCGCAAAAAAACACCCCCCACACCAGCACGAAAGGAGGGGCCCGACAGCCCCCTCCCCCAGCTCCCGGGGGTCAACTGCGGCCCGAGGCTGTGCCGGTGCAGAGGGGCACGCAG
>NW_010274911.1:6702-9971 GCF_000690775.1 Eurypyga helias | reverse complement strand
ACCCCAAAGGCGTCGCTGGAGAGGGTGCGTGGGGTTTTGGTTGCCGTATCCCGGCTGTCAGTCATTCATACGCTAAGGAAGGCTTCCTCCGACCTGGATGACTAGGAGTGCATTGGAGCTACATCAGTTGCAGAATAATCAGTGGGATCGACTGGATTCGTGCCACCAGAAAGATGTGTGTGTTTAGGTACATGAATCATACCCTCAGAATGAGTAACTTCTCCAGCAACCAGCTCTGGGGGAGACTTCGGCAGAGGCCTCTCAAATTAAGTAAGATGAGATTTCATCTTTCAGCTGTGCATTTGAGAAATATCATCTGTTTTCAGAAGAATTTCAAAGCTGTTTTAATGATGACAAACGTCCAGAACGCTTGACAGTAGATGTGCTTTAGGAGAAATAGGCACAAAGTACAAGCACACACGTACCCCGTTACCGATGTGCTCTGATCAGTCCCAACCCCGCAGATCATATGTTCCACCTAGAAAATTTGCTTCTCGTAAGAGTTTGCTTTGTGGAGATGACTGTGCTCCGTCTACGTGTGCGTGTGACAGGGAGTCACTTACACGTACCAAAAATACGATAAGGCACGCTGATGCTGGTGAACGGCGTTACATGGATCGTTCATTCCTCCCCAGCGCGTTTTCTGTTCGGCATCAGCACCAGTGAGCTGCAGACACGCAGTGCAGCAGTCCTGTGCCTCCCTCATGCACCCCGGGCTGGTTTGTGCCCTCCAGCACCCTCAGCCACCTGGGTAGGTGTCATGCTGCAGCCCAGTTCTCAGCAGCATTAGCATCCTCACAGCCCCTGTGAAGGATGGTGGGGGGATTAGAGATCACCCTACCCCGCTTCTCTCCCCTCTCCTTGTTAAGGCAAGGCAGAGCCCACTTTCAAGCAGCTTTCTAGCTTGCAGCAGCACACAGCACGTTTTTAAGAGAGGCAGTATGTACGTTATGCAGGAAAGGGGAGTACTTGGTTGAACTTCTCTGATTTGGGAGCAGAGCAATGGGGTAAACAAGGTTGTGCTGAGTGGGGAGTAAGACAAAGTGGGAGCTGCACAAAGCAGCGCACACATGACAATTCTGCTAGTTACTGCATGTCCCAAACCCCATCCAAGCAAAGTGGGTCTGCGTTGTGTGTCATGGATGAGGACTTCACAGGCTCCACTGGCTGCTGTGGGCCGCCGTGCAAAGAAAGCAGCACTCTTGTCTGGCTGCCAAGTCCAACTGGTGCTTTCTTTCACCTTGCTGAGGTACTTCCGACCTTTGGGCTCTGGCTGTGCGGAGCCCTCCCTCCCCAGCTCTCCCCCTGTGCAATCCCAAGCAGCATTCACCATCCCAAACCAGCATGGACTGCGAAAATGTTTCCAAATTGCTGCATAGCTCCCTAGGTGGTTTTGGATTGTTTTTAAATCTTTCCTGTGACTGCTAGGGCTGCCCTGCTTTAAAAAAAAAAAGAAAAAAAATCACTTTCCATGTAATCGTGGGTCTTCGAGGTCTAGCCTTTAGGGTCAGGTGAGGAGGGCTCCATCCCCCACACTGCAAGCTCTCTTCCATGATATCCACATGCACGAGAGCAGGGCAACACCTCCTAAACAGAGGCGCACGGCTGCTTGGAGGATGTACCTGTGCCGTGGAGCGCTGCTGGTCCTGCCCCTTGGAGATGTGCCCTGCTCTGAGGTGGAGCAGCAGCATCACCCACCCGTGATGGTGAACCTTAGGAGCAGCATCCCCATGGAATTAACTTCAGCAGAACAAGTTTTAATTTAAGATTCATTAATATTTTGTGGTTGAGGCTGTTAACAAGATGACAGGACACTTGCGAGTGTTGACTAAGCCTATGGTGCCTCAAGGTGGGTTTTGTTTTGCAGGACATTCAGGTACTTGAGGATTCAGCTTTCATATCTGGAATGGCAGCAAACATTTAAAAAATTTTAGATGAACAGAACTCAGCTGTGGCTTTAGGAAACTTAATTGCAGGTTTCTGAGAAACTTGATTTTAGTGTTCTAATATTTATCCTTACAAAATTTCATTTTTTGTCTTCCTAGGCTTTTTTTTTATAGTATTTCATAATGACAATAGTTATAATAATATAGTCATTCATATACATTGTTAGAGGTAGTTTAAAAGAAGAATTAATGTCAGCTGCTGTTTACTGTTACCATACACACTTAATTTCTTTTCTAGGTCAAAGTACCTTTTGTGTAGAAATTAAACAAATTGACACAAAATTTATCTCATGTCATAAACACGTCAGGCGTGAAGCAACAGGCAGCACTACTAATGATCTGCTGTGCAATTAGTTAAATAAAAAAAAATACATTTGAAGTCAGATGTCAAAATTCCTGAGCAAAATTAATTTTCCGAAGCATAAATTCTTGACTGAAAGAAATTTCATCCTTTTATTCCTCCTGCCGGAATTTTTCATGAAAATCAGCACGTTTGCAGAACCCTTCAATAAAAATAGCATCTTTTCATCATAAAAAATATTTCTTGAAAATTATTTTCTAACCAGATTTACTCATGAATAAAGATGAGCCAAATGGAGGGCCAAGCCAAAAGCAGGGCCAAGCACTGAGAATATATTGGCATTTTTCCCTGTGATCATAGCAACCTTGTACATAATTAGATGTATTTTTCCTTTTTGAATGTGTGCAGTCTGGCCCTTGGCTTGGTTTGATCTGTATTTTTTTTAGATGTTCTCTGTATTTATTTTCATAAGAATACAGAGGAACAGATGCAAAAAGCAGTGGGAGCTTGTATAATATCTTTTTGGTGCAATTCTCATTTAAACTCTTGTGCATGACTGCACAGAGTACCGGTACTAATGGTCCCATCATGTAGGGACAGAGAATAAGTTCTGCAGATTTGGTGATAATGTAGTAGTCTAGTAAGATTCTGAACTCCTGCTTGTGTTGGGTTTGGGGGTGGGGGGTGGGGTTTGGTACTATGGGAGCTTGTATAATATCTTTTTGGTGCAATTCTCATTTAAACTCTTGTGCATGACTGCACAGAGTACCGGTACTAATGGTCCCATCATGTAGGGACAGAGAATAAGTTCTGCAGATTTGGTGATAATGTAGTAGTCTAGTAAGATTCTGAACTCCTGCTTGTGTTGGGTTTGGGGGTGGGGGGTGGGGTTTGGTACTAGGGAAGGAGCCACAGGGGTGGCTCCTGTGAGAAGCTGCTGGAAGCTTCCCCGGCTCCAAGTCAGACCCACCTCTGGCCATGACTGATCCCATCAGTGACGGTGGTAGCATCCTTGGAATAAC
>NW_010274911.1:5088-6503 GCF_000690775.1 Eurypyga helias | reverse complement strand
AGGCTGCTCCTGAAGGATGGCACCCCTGTGTGGGACCCACGCTGACGCAGTTCGTGAAGAACTGCACCCGTGGGGAGGACTCACGTTGGAGAAGTTGGTGGAGGACTGTCTTCAGTGGGAGGGACCCCAAGATGGAGCAGGGGCAGAGTGTGAGGATTCTCCCCTGAGGAGGAAGGAGCAGCGGAGACAACGTGTGATGGACTGACCACAACCCCCATCTAATCCAGTACAGTTTTTTAATTGAAGTTGCTGCATTTTTAAAAAACAGTAAAACTTGGCCATCTAATTAACTATTTTATATTAGGGGAGTTAAATATTATATTCAGTTAGAATTCAGAGACAGTAGTGAAAATGATTCAGAAAAGCAATATACAGGCGTAACAGAAACATTTGGTAGTGGGAAGGTAGTTGCCCATCACCACTTGCAGGAAGATCCAAGCATGAAACAGATGGGAAAGTGAGAATATTTATATCCCTGACTGGGCAAATCTGTCTACTAGACACAAGTATTGTTATAAGCTGACTTAAAAGAAACAGTTTTTCTCCTGTTCAGAAATTTTTAATAAAAATAAAGAGCTAACTTAAAAAAACCCCAGCATGCATGAATCAGGCAGATGAAAATTTGAATCTGGATGCATGTAGCCTAGAAGAATGCTTTAACTATTGCCTTCATGAGTAAAGGGAAGGTGTTTTGTTTTGGGTTTTTTATTAATTATTATTTTTTATTTTATTCAGCTGAAACTATTAGTCTAAATCCATCCCAACTTGCAAATAACATTGACTAAATTAGTTGATGAAACTGATTTTTTAAAACAAACAGACTACTGACTTGGTGAAGGAAATTATCCATCTTTCTCTGACATCTTTTTCCAACCTGAAAGATTCTATGATTCTATGAATCATGGTGAGCTCTCTCTATTTCCTGCATCTTTCACTGGAAGGACAGTGCGCAAGTTCCTCTGTGATAGTGAGGGAGGCTGCTCCTGCGCCCTCCTTCTGCAGGACCAGCAGGGAATAAGAGGATTAAAATAAGAGTGCTTGGCAGAATAGCCCTAACTAATGTTGGTAAAATCTTTGTAAAGACAAGTAGAATCTTTACATGTTGTACGTGCAAATAGGGTCATGTTTTGGGTCGTGAAGATGATCAGAGGGCTGCAGCACCTCTCCTATGATGAAAGGCTGCAAGAATTGGGCTTGTTCAGCCTGGAGAAGAGGAGGCTCCGGGGAGGTCTCATTGCAGCCTTCCAGTACATGAAGGGGCCTACAAGGATGCTTGGGGAGACTTTTTCCAATGGCCTGTAGTGACAGGACAAGGGGTAATGGGTTTAAATTGAAAACGGGGAGGTTTAGATTGGGTATCAGGAAGAAGTTCTTCATGGAGAGGGTGGTGAGACACTGGAACAGGTTGCCCAGAG